>NC_090265.1:622450447-622753206 GCF_040414725.1 Anabrus simplex | reverse complement strand
TTAGAAGGAAGAAAACAATTTATTTGTAGCTATTTGTAATGCGCAAAGTTCCATTATAATTTATTTCAGATATGAATGTACAGAAATCTGAGTCACATTGGCCTTTCTTTCACATCGTTAATACAGGTATTACACTGTACAGCAATGTGTTTCCTAAACGCATGGAACATAAATCACATGCGATTAGCACGTAGACAGGTTTCATAATTTGAAAATTTATCTTCCACACCACACGACATAATAGGAACAAATAAGAAACATGAAATATAAGAGTGACTTAAGATGTCCTGACTGACAATGAGTAAGAAGACCCTCGTTTTACACATTTCTGCGTACCTAGTATTCTTCTCTAGAGTGTTTTTAAAGTGTATTGTTACCCTTTCTTTAACAATTCTCGCTTATACTTTACTCAGGGTTTCAGTAATCTATTACGTACCCCCAAAAGGTTATGGCAGTTTTAGTGTAGATGTCTGTTGTTACTGAAATGATTCTGAATATATTGTTACGAATAAAACACCGTCTGTTTTATAACTGTAATTTATTCCAGGATGACCTAATAAATGCACACACACATACATACACGCACACACTTGTTCTCAACCATGAATGGCCACACTCACTAATTGCTGTCTACACTGACTGACAGAGCAAATGCAACACCAAGAAGGAGTGGTCAGAACTTTATGCCAATTGCAGGGTAGACTGACGTCACTGAGGTATGCTCATGATGTGAAATGCGCCGCTGTGCTGCGCACGTAGCGAACGATAAATGGGACACGGCGTTGGCGAATGGCCCACTTCGTACCGTGATTTCTCAGCCGACAGTCATTGTAGAACGTGTTGTCGTGTGCCACAGGACACGTGTATAGCTAAGAATGCCAGGCCGCCGTCAACGGAGGCATTTCCAGCAGACAGACGACTTTACGAGGGGTATGGTGATCGGGCTGAGAAGAGCAGGTTGGTCGCTTCGTCAAATCGCAGCCGATACCCATAGGGATGTGTCCACGGTGCAGCGCCTGTGGCGAAGATGGTTGGCGCAGGGCGCAGGGACATGTGGGATGTGCGAGGGGTCCAGGCGCAGCCCGAGTGACATCAGCACGCGAGGATAGGCGCATCCGCCGCCAAGCAGTGGCAGCCCCGCACGCCACGTCAACCGCCATTCTTCAGCATGTGCAAGACACCCTAGCTGTTCCAATATCGACCAGAACAATTTCCCGTTGATTGGTTGAAGGAGGCCTGCACTCCCGGCGTCCGCTCAGAAGACTACCATTGACTCCACAGCATAGACGTGCACGCCTGGCATGGTGCCGGGCTAGAGCGACTTGGATGAGGGAATGGCGGAACGCCGTGTTCTCCGATGAGTCACGCTTCTGTTCTGTCAGTGATAGTCACCGCAGACGAGTGTGGCGTCGGCGTGGAGAAAGGTCAAATCCGGCAGTAACTGTGGAGCGCCCTACCGCTAGACAACGCGGCATCATGGTTTGGGGTGCTATTGCGTATGATTCCACGTCACCTCTAGTGCGTATTCAAGGCACGTTAAATGCCCACCGCTACGTGCAGCATGTGCTGCGGCCGGTGGCACTCCCGTACCTTCAGGGGCTATCCATTGCTCTGTTTCAGCAGGATAATGCCCGCCCACACACTGCTCGCATCTCCCAACAGGCTCTACGAGGTGTACATATGCTTCCGTGGCCAGCGTACTCTCCGGATCTATCACCAATCGAACACGTGTGGGATCTCATTGGACGCCGTTTGCAAACTCTACCCCAGCCTCGTACGGACGACCAACTGTGGCAAATGGTTGACAGAGAATGGAGAACCATCCCTCAGGACACCATCCGCACTCTTATTGACTCTGTACCTCGACGTGTTTCTGCGTGCATCGCCGCTCGCGGTGGTCCTACATCCTACTGAGTCGATGCCGTGCGCATTGTGTAACCTGCATATCGGTTTGAAATAAACATCAATTATTCTTCCGTGCCGTCTCTGTTTTTTCCCCAACTTTCATCCCTTTCGAACCACTCCTTCCTGGTGTTGCATTTGCTCTGTCAGTCAGTGTATTTACCAGTATCTCTTCCTCATGGCATAGCAGGTGGTCCGGCCCGTTGTTATTACCTGGGGGCGGCTAATCCTCCAAGTCCAGTTACCCCATGCAGCAGCTGCGTGCTGACCGCTGGGTTTGAACACAGTGCTACTGGCTACACAACGCACGACTGTTCCTTGGTTCAGCTCCAGAGACAGTCCAGTAATTTATGCAGTTACATGCAGTGAACAAGTTAAACAGCTCAACAGTATTCAACAGCAGGACGATACTCACAACAGCGAACATTAACACGGGTCCAGTTAAACTCATGATAACTGCTTTAATCACTGACTCACCTCGGTCCTCAGTCCACAGAAGTTCTCTCTCTCTCTCTCTCTCTCTCTCTCTCTCTCTCACACACACACAGAGTGCTCTAAGGGTACGTCCAAGATGCGCACTGGTTGTCTGAGTCAGAGAGTCGGCGCTGACTGTCTGACTCCGAGCGGTAGATGGGATGTGGCCATTATGAAAGCTGATTGTCAGCGCAGACAGAGCGGCCACAAGAAAAAAGATACGAGATACAACTGATCAGTGTAGCATGGAACTAACAAGAGAACAGGCTGCAGGTCTGTTGCTGCTAAGTGACAATGTTAAAAGTTCAAACGAATGAGAAGTGATATACATCCAATTAATGAATTGTGATCTATTTCCGGGGAGTACAAACACCTTTTCCCACAGTTACTTGCCGACGAAAACATTTTTCGAATATTTCAGAATGAGTTCGGATAAGTTTTATTTTATTTTGTTAAAAATTGAACACAGGCGATGTTCCTATTGGAATGATCTTTAATTTGCTTATCCCATATCGGAGAATTAAGTTGAACTTTTGAAATCAAATCTTCGATATCCATCGTTAAACAAAATGTCAAACACACTCAACACGAAAATCAACAGCATGCGCGGCAGGTTGTCTGAAACCAGAATGAACTAATCATTCCGGTGTACATCTGAGTCAGACTACCAGTGCGCAGGCTCCCTGCGCGCAGGTGAATTATGGCCAGTCCCGTTTAGCAACAAAGGATATACTTATGCCGACTCGGCGCCGACTGTCTGAATCAGAAAACCAGCGTGCATCTTGGACGTACCCTAAGGCAGTACACAGTCTTCGGTCCCATACGTCATCTGAAGCCCATCTACTCGCTTGACACAACAACAACTACAGCTCCTGGTTCAGACCTCGGTGGGACACTAGAGACAGCCAAGACCTCTGTCGCCCTGAGCCCAGCCATATAACCCCAATACACTGACTGGACCACGGAGTCTAACACTGACTCCGAGTCCAGCACCAACACTGACGGACAGTTCGCGGCTAGCCTCCTTTTTCATAGCTCCGGTGATGTGTACCAGAATATTCGCGATGCGGCTAGAGACGGAACATTCTCGTTGCATCTCCCAGAAACTCACAGGTAAACCAGCCGACGAGAACAATACACGGAAAGGCCGACCCTGTCCTCCAGGCCGGCTGGAAGATCCCTGGTCGTCTGACTCACTAGCCCCTTCCAGGAAGTACAGAAAGGGGCTGCTACAAGGCTACCACGTAACAACATGAAAGATCTTCGAACTGGAACTGTCGCAACGAGACCGGCTGTTGTGGAGGGGAGTGTCTGTCACAGTACCTGACGCACCAGTACTCCGGGCGGTAATAAGATTGCACTGTTTACTTACTAAAACCCCTCTGCCTGCTAATCACAAATATTAATATGTAATATGTAAAATAATTGTTCGACTACTTGACTACTTGGCAGCCTTCGATTCAGAAGATTCCGGCATTTGCCTGGAGGAGAAGTGGGAAACCACGGAAAACCACTTCGAGGATGGCTGAGGTGGGAATCGAACTTCCCCCTACTCAGTCGACCTCCCGAGTCTGAGTGGACCCCGTTCCAACCCTCGTACCACTTTTTCAAATTTCGTGACAGAGCTGGGAATCCAACCCGTGCCTCCGGGAGTGACAGCTAAGTACAATAAACACTACACCACGGAGGCGGAATGACTGGATTTTATTTTATTTTATTTTATTTTATTTTATTTTATTTTATTTTATTTTATTTTATTTTATTTTATTTTATTTTATTTTATTTTTATTCTGCGTGTAAGGAATATGTCCTGAAAGTTTGTCTGTAAGTTATTGTTACATCCTGTACTTGACTTTAACCTGTGCCCTAAGTCCGTCTCCATGAGCTAAATTATTAGTATGCTGGCCTTTGATGCAGGGGGTACGGGGTTCGATTCCCGGTTGGGTCGGAGATTTTAACCTTCATTGGTTAATTCCAATGGTTCAAGGGCTGGGCATGTATGTCGTCTTAAGCATTAGAATTCATTAGTCACAGCCGTGCAGGTCGCGTATATGGCTTCAACTCGATAGACCTGCACCCTCGGCACCAGGCCTCTTCAGAGGCCACACGCCATTATTTTTGTAGTAGCGCCGTATCAGCTAAACTGTCCGGCTCCTTGGTTGAATTATCACTGTAGTGCTCTTCGATTCAGGTCGGATATTTTAACCTTAAGAAGTTAATTCCATAGGCCCCTGATCTGGGTGTTTGTACTGTCCCCAACATTCCTGCAACTCACACATCACACACAACATTATTTTCCTGTACATGGAAGATGCCGTCACCCTCGTCGGAGGGTCTGCCTTACAAGGGCCGCACCAGGCTAGAAATAGCCACACAATAATAATTATATTATATATTATATTATAATAATTATTTTATTATTATTATTATTATTATTATTATTATTATTATTATTATTATTGTACCGGGCGGTACACCTCTACACCGTTTATTTAAAAGTTGCGCCAGTTGAAACTCCTCTTCTGGAGGAAGGTTGAACTTTATCTACTCTATTAATTCTCTACTTTCTCAGAAGATGTCACCACGTGGAAAATTTTGAGTTTTTGAACTGTGTCACTTTTGATGTGTTTTTGTTTCGCTTGAAGTAAGAAGTGTGAACTTTCTCTTCTAGAGGACACTACTGAAGATCAACAATAGCGCACCCTAGTGCGGAGTCAAAGAACTATTTTGTTGGAGAAATTTTTGTTTCAAAAGTTTGTTTCTTGTTAAATTTCTTTCTGTTATTGTTTAAGTTGGCTGTATACCCCTCTTTTTCCCCTTGTTTTAGATTTATCCAATCCCGAATTTCTTTTAGTAATTTCTGACCAATCTGGTGTATCTTCCCCCAACTTGTATCTGTTGCGGGGTCCTATCCAATAAAAACATTGTGGGCGGGTGTTTTCATTCCCCTAACGCCTAGAAACTTCCGCGAGAGTATATAAACTGCTGATTTTAGGGTCTCCGGGCCACTTCTGTTCCATCTTTCAGTGTATTAAGTACATAGCGGGAGGCGGGAAGCGCCTCTTTCCTCGGCGGCGGTCAACAATAAGGTAATGGCCGATTAATAAATTCTTTCTTTTCTTGCTCAGCAGTTTAACTTTCGGGGCGGGTTCTAAGCGTTCAACCATGTAACCTTTTCCTAAAATGTAAAAACAACTGGTATCTATTCTATTTTAAAACGACATATTGGGATAGAGAGTGCTTAACCCTCTCGAGCTCCCACTCACATCGTCTTGAGGTGAACTTATTCTCTCAACCAATTCTTCCGTAATGTAATGTAAACTGCTATTACGTCACCTCTGTAGTATGGGATTAGCCCTTGCATCAGTGGCCTAAGAGCCAAAGTAGGTCTTAAAAACCAAGTGTATTAGGAGTGCAAGTTCGCCTCCTCTCAAATTGTTTTAGAGGTCATTTAATTAACCTGCTTTTCATTTAATAGACCTCAGTAGATTGGGTATTTTACCCCTGTGTTTATGTCCGTTGAGGACAACTTGAAGGTGGAGTTTGGTGTGGCCTAGGAGAGGCTTAAATTAAAGAGCGTGTGGCTCTTTTGGAAACGGAGGGTTGTATGCCTCGAGGAGGCTTTACTGTGTAATTTGGAGCAAGGGCTCCAGGGTTTGATTGGGGTCTTCTGCCCCTTTGTTAAAATGTGTATATCGGAAAGTTGGGCTAGTTGCTCAAAATTGTGAACTCAGGGCTCGAAGCCCAAACTCTGTAATCCCTGTAATTGTACATTTCAAATTGTGTTTCTGCTACTAAGTACCTGTTCTTTGTTATTACTTAATATTGAAAAGGAAATATAACCTTGTTAACTTTTACATTAACTTTGATTCCGTAGTTTGAGACCCATTCACGCCCGCACCTTCTTACACCTCTACCTACCACCAAAACTCGGTAACAAGTGGTAGCAGAGCGTGGTTGAATGGGTCTCAATTTAGCCCCTTTTGACGGCGAGACATTGTTTTGATCCGAACTCTAACCATTTTCTCAGTTGCTGGCATTTTTGAGTTTTCCAAAATTGTTCTGTCATCATGCCCGGCCCTCGCGATGTTCTCCTCCTTAACTATTTGCGCAAAGAGGAGTTGATATATGAGTTAACTATCAGAAACGTTCAATCTGGAGGCACGGTTGCAATAGACACTAACAAGCTTAGAGAGTCCCTTGATTTGCCCATTTCCATCCCCAATTTGGGAGAGAAAGAAATTGACGACTCTCTTTCCACGATCACGGAGAATATTACTGGGCTAGCTTCCGTAGTTAGTTTTTTTGATGAAAATGATCCGTCTCCTAATCAAATTAAGCGTGTGCAAGGCAGGCTATATCATTTTTCGAATAGGGTTAACGATCTGTTGTCTCTAAAACTGAATGACGTTCAGAGGAAGGAAGCTAGTACGCTCCTGGAAAATATTTCCGAGTTATCTAGTAAGGTCACTCAATTGTTAACTGGGAAAGTTCCTCCCAAATCTGATCAACCCACCATAGTGAATCCAGGTAGTGAGGAAGCGCCTCCCAAGGGAGAAGTTAATAGGATAACCGTTGCTGCTCAAACTATCCCTGCCCCATTGGACAACGAATCTGAACGTCGTGCATCATTGAGTAACATCCGTTCTGAATTGACTTCCTTGCCATTGAAACCTTTACCTACTATGTCACCCGGGTTTAGCAGCTTGCCTCATCCATTGGCAATGTTGCTAAGAGGTATCTCTAAGTTTTCGGTCAACACCACCAGTGAAGTTATTTCTTTCTTAAGGTTTTTAGTTGAATTTCAGGATCATGCCCTCGTATTTTCGCTTTCCCCTTGTCAAATTTTACAAATAATCTATCCTTATGCTATTGGTGTTCTCTCAGATAAAATAGTAAGAGCCATAGCTGAACAGTCATCTATCGAAGATTTCCATGCACATCTGCTTGCAAATTTTATTCCTGCCCGCGCGAGGTCATCTCTTATTCAGAAATACTATTATCGGGTACAGCGCTTGGATGAAAACCTGGCAGACTTCATCCAAGATATTAAGTTTTATACTAGGGTGTTTGCTCTTCACTTCCCTGAGGATCAAATTGTACAAGCTATTGTGGAAGGCATTTCACCATCTTATAGGTCATACTTGTGTTTTGCGGCGTGCCCGCAAACTTTCTCTGAACTTGAAGCGTTGGCCGTCTCAGCGGAAGGAGTTAGATACGCCGATTCTTTGCGTGTAGCAAAAGAACCCCCGCCTTCTTTTAGTAATACTCGGCCTCCACCTCGCCGATCAGTTACCCCTCGTAAATGTTATGCTTGCGGGTCGCCTGACCATCTGCGCGATAAGTGTCCTCTGATCAAGTCTAGTAGGGCAAATAATGGAGCTGGTTCATCACAAGGCTGTTTTAAGGGTGGGGCCTTCTCACATATCGCCAAAAATTGCCCAAACTCAAATAGCACCCCCTCCTGCTCAACTTCTGGTGCAAATTCCACCTATGCCAATAATAAAAAGTGACTAGTGGCTTCGGCTGAGTCGACTAATCCATCTTCCCGAGACTTAGCCCCTAGTAAACAGATTGTAAATGCAGAGAACGATCAGCCTTCAAGTTCATCTTTTGAATGCCCTAAAGAATGTCTTAGGATTGCGGCGGATACCTCCACACCTGTTCCTTTCCTTAAGATTGAGGTAAATAACGAGCCTATAACAGCTCTCTTAGATTCAGGTAGTGTTTGTTCGATTATTGCGGCTGAATGGTATTCTAAATTGAAAACGGTTTGTAAACTTCCTGACTATGTCTCTTCTCCTGTTCAATACGTTTCTGCTAATTCATCTCCATTAGAAATTCTAGGTTCCTTACTGGTCAAAATTCGTGTTTTTAAGTTTACATGGAAAGTTAAATTGTTTGTGGCCAAGCAATTGTCTTGCCCCATTATATTGGGAGCTGACTTTATTTCTCACACTGGTCTTGTGCTCGATCTGCAGTCTAGGTCGTGCACATTCAAATTTGCTTCTAGTTGTAAAATCCCACTATTAAAGTGTAATTCTGTGTCATGTTCTTCTATGTCGCCTATCCAGGATGAGATGTTGTTAGACCTTAGACATCTACCTGAGAAGCAGGCTGATAGTATTCGCAAACTGTGTCAGTCGTTTCCCGAGGTGTTCTCTGATACTCTTGGTGTTACTGACCTTATTGAATACAAAATTGAGGTTACGGATTCGATTCCTGTCCGTTTTCCACCGTATAGGCTATCTCCACCTAAAATGAAGGCTCTGAAGGAAATCATCGATCAGATGTTGAAGGACGGTATTATTAGGCCCTCTAAGTCAGCGTATTCTTCGCCTATTTTTCTAGTACCGAAACCCCAAGGAGGTTTCAGGCCTGTCATTGATTACAGGGCTCTCAATCGGAAGGTGGTGTTACAATCTGTGCCCCTTCCCGACCTTCATTCTTGTTTTTCATGGTTTCGTAAGGCCAAGTTCTTCACCATCTTGGACTTAAATCAGGCCTATAATCAAATTCCCCTTGCCGAAGAGTCTAAACACCTTACAGCGTTTGCCACGGACTGGAATTTATACGAATACAACCGCGTGCCTTTCGGGCTCCCCACGGGGGCAGCTGTGCTCACTAGGCTACTAGATAGGGTCTTCTCCGACATCAAATTCGAGTACTTATATCACTACTTGGATGATGTCGTAGTATTTTCAGAGACTTTTGAAGAACACCTAGATCATCTGCGAGAAGTTCTCGATCGCCTTCGTAAGGCTGGGTTAACTGTTAAGTTGTCCAAGGTTGCCTTCGCTAAGCCCTCTATGTCTTTCCTAGGGCATATTGTGTCACCCGATGGTGTAGCAGTTGATCATTCTAGAACACAGGCCATCCGTGATTTTAAACCTCCCAAGGACATTAAAGGTATCGCCAGGTTCATTGGTATGGTGAATTTCTTCAGAAAGTTCATTCCTAACTTTGCTAATAGAGCGGCGCCCTTAAACCTTCTTCGTAGGAAAGGCATCAAATTCGAGTGGGGACCTTCTCAACAAGCCGCTTTTGAAGACCTTAAATTAGCTCTTTGTAATGCCCCTGTACTTGCTATGGCTGATTTCTCGAAGAAATTCATCGTCCAAACCGACGCGTCGTCGTCAGCAGTAGCTGCAGTCCTTCTTCAAGAGACTGAACTAGGGAGGCGACCCATCGCCTATGCGTCTAGGACATTGTCGGCTCAAGAAGCCAAGTATTCCATCTATGAGCTCGAAGGTTTGGCAGTCTTATTTGCCTTAGAAAAGTTCCGTCTCTATCTGGAACACGTTAAAATCGACCTGGAGACAGATAATCAAGCCTTAAGCTGGGTCTTAGGTAGGCCGCGTCGTACTGGTCGTATAGCCCGCTGGGCTATTCGTATTTCCGCCTTCCAGTTTGATGTTAGACATATCAGAGGTACCGAAAATGTTGTTGCTGATGGACTCAGCCGTATGTTTCATAACGACGTAGAGACCCACGAACCGGTCGACAGTTCATCACCTTCCGAGTCCATACTATCTGGTGTTAATGCCATCTTAACAGATGCTCCCATGCTTTTTAGGGATATTGAGAAATACCAACGTGAAGATCCGACGCTGGCTCCGATAATGGAAACCCTTTCTTCTGGGGAACATGCTGTCCCTTATGTTCTGAGGAATGGTGTTCTATGTTGCCCTTCGAGGCATGATAAGTTGATGAAAGTTGTTGTTCCAGCGGTTCTTGTACCTATGATCTTCAAATACTATCATGAGACCCCATTGGGGGGGCATCTTGGAATCTTTAAAACTCGTGAAAAGATTCGTGAAATGTTCATATGGAAAGGTATGGACGGTGAAATTCGGGAACTTGTAAAAGCTTGTAAATCTTGTTTGATCAGTAAACCCACCATGTCCACTAAAGTAGGCCTTTTGTCTTCTCATCAAGCGTCGCGCCCCATGGAACGCCTGTATATTGATTATGTGGGACCCTTCCCCCAGTCAAAGGGTAATGCCAACACGTTCATCTTTGTGTGTGTAGATGGTTTTACAAGATTTTCCTGGTTATTTCCGACTAAGCTGGCTACCGCTCAGTCAACTATTACTTGCCTAAATTCTATTTTTGCTTCTTTTGGTCCGTGCCAATACATTGTATCTGATAATGCTAAGGCGTTCACATCAAATTTATTTCGTAAATTCTGTTTTGACTTGTCCATCTCTCATGTAACTACTTCCGCTTATTACCCTCAACCATCTCTGGCTGAACGGGTTAACCGTAATCTCAGGTCCGCACTTATTGCCTATCATCATGAAGATCATTCTAGGTGGGACACGTCCCTGCATTGGTTAGCTTTTGCTTTGAATTCGGCGGTTCATGAATCACACAAATTTACTCCAGCTTCTTTGATGTTTAAGTTCGTTCCCAACACGCCGCTCTCTAACCTCTGGTCTCTGAATGACATTCTGCCCGAGACAATAGATCCGGACAACATTAAAGATCTTTGGAAGAAGGCTAAAGCTAATCTTAAAGTGTCTCATGAAAAGGTTAGGGAAAGGTATGATCGTGGACGGAGACCCACCCCTTTGAAGGTAGGTGACCAGGTTATGGTCAAGAATTTTGTTCCCGCGGGCAAGCTTGCCCCCAGATTCCATGGGCCATGCATCGTTCTCGATTTTCTCACACCGGTTACATTGTTACTAAGCAATCCAGCCACCGAGAGGATATTTAGGGTTCACCTATCACAGGTGAAACCGGTGTAAGTTTAGTTTCAACTTGCTTCATATAATTTGAAAGGATATGAAGGTTATATTTTTTTTTGAGTTTCACTTTTAAGGCATTCTGCCCCTTCTGTAATATTTTGGTTTTAGATGTAAGCCTTGTGTAAAATCTGCCCCGACCCGTTAAACTGCCATCCTGTTCTTGCCACGGCCATTACCACGTTCCCGTCTCCTGCTCCACCTTACACTGTGGCTTCATAATAGTAAATGCCATGGATATCTACACGCCGCTGGCCCCTCAACCTCTCCACAAGCCTGTACCCTCAAAGAAGATGATAGTCCAACACAATTCTGCCGCCTAGCTTTAATGTTTCAGCGCCCCCGCAGCCGCGCAGCGCCGTGCAGCGTCTGGGGAGGGGGATGGGCCCCCTCCTCTCCAGCGAGGACGACATGTGCACGGCGAGCCGGAACTCTCCTCCCGGCCAAGGCTGAGGTGCGGCGCACGACCTGCTACTTGCCCGCAGCCTGTATATGTTCACCGCGGTCGCGGCGTGCTTCAACACCTCTGCTCCCCTCATAGTGCGGGCGAGCGGTATCTCAGGGTACTTGAGGGGTCCGAGCGGCCTCCTTTTGGACGCAAGCTGCAACGGCCGGTCCGGCCATCCAACTTAATCAACATCAACTACATGGACAGTTACTATAAGAGATAACTACATTTGGGAATTCAACAGCAATATTTGGTGGACCGTGCAAAAAAATTTTCTTCACTTCTAAGTATTAAAAGTTTATCTTCAGAAATTCAAATTCTACAAACTTAAAGACTTTCATTAACCTGCAACAACAACATTTTGAAACTGAATTAAGAAATCTTGTAAATGTTTCTGCTATCTATCTTCGTATCAACATCATTACTTGGACTTTGTTTCAAACTGATTTCATGTGTCACCCCTGGAGGAACTTTTGGGGGGGGGGAGGTCTGTACCGGGCGGTACACCTCTACACCGTTTATTTAAAAGTTGCGCCAGTTGAAACTCCTCTTCTGGAGGAAGGTTGAACTTTATCTACTCTATTAATTCTCTACTTTCTCAGAAGATGTCACCACGTGGAAAATTTTGAGTTTTTGAACTGTGTCACTTTTGATGTGTTTTTGTTTCGCTTGAAGTAAGAAGTGTGAACTTTCTCTTCTAGAGGACACTACTGAAGATCAACAATAGCGCACCCTAGTGCGGAGTCAAAGAACTATTTTGTTGGAGAAATTTTTGTTTCAAATGTTTCTTGTTAAATTTCTTTCTGTTATTGTTTAAGTTGGCTGTATACCCCTCTTTTTCCCCTTGTTTTAGATTTATCCAATCCCGAATTTCTTTTAGTAATTTCTGACCAATCTGGTGTATCTTCCCCCAACTTGTATCTGTTGCGGGGTCCTATCCAATAAAAACATTGTGGGCGGGTGTTTTCATTCCCCTAACGCCTAGAAACTTCCGCGAGAGTATATAAACTGCTGATTTTAGGGTCTCCGGGCCACTTCTGTTCCATCTTTCAGTGTATTAAGTACATAGCGGGAGGCGGGAAGCGCCTCTTTCCTCGGCGGCGGTCAACAATAAGGTAATGGCCGATTAATAAATTCTTTCTTTTCTTGCTCAGCAGTTTAACTTTCGGGGCGGGTTCTAAGCGTTCAACCATGTAACCTTTTCCTAAAATGTAAAAACAACTGGTATCTATTCTATTTTAAAACGACATATTGGGATAGAGAGTGCTTAACCCTCTCGAGCTCCCACTCACATCGTCTTGAGGTGAACTTATTCTCTCAACCAATTCTTCCGTAATGTAATGTAAACTGCTATTACGTCACCTCTGTAGTATGGGATTAGCCCTTGCATCAGTGGCCTAAGAGCCAAAGTAGGTCTTAAAAACCAAGTGTATTAGGAGTGCAAGTTCGCCTCCTCTCAAATTGTTTTAGAGGTCATTTAATTAACCTGCTTTTCATTTAATAGACCTCAGTAGATTGGGTATTTTACCCCTGTGTTTATGTCCGTTGAGGACAACTTGAAGGTGGAGTTTGGTGTGGCCTAGGAGAGGCTTAAATTAAAGAGCGTGTGGCTCTTTTGGAAACGGAGGGTTGTATGCCTCGAGGAGGCTTTACTGTGTAATTTGGAGCAAGGGCTCCAGGGTTTGATTGGGGTCTTCTGCCCCTTTGTTAAAATGTGTATATCGGAAAGTTGGGCTAGTTGCTCAAAATTGTGAACTCAGGGCTCGAAGCCCAAACTCTGTAATCCCTGTAATTGTACATTTCAAATTGTGTTTCTGCTACTAAGTACCTGTTCTTTGTTATTACTTAATATTGAAAAGGAAATATAACCTTGTTAACTTTTACATTAACTTTGATTCCGTAGTTTGAGACCCATTCACGCCCGCATCTTCTTACACCTCTACCTACCACCAAAACTCGGTAACAATTATTATTATTATTATTATTATTATTATTATTATTAGGTAAACTGTTTCCATTTAACTTCTACATAGTATCCCCTATTGGGAGTTAGTTTACACTGGAATACCCGCAAGTCAGCCTGGTTTTGATATCCAGGACATGAGATCAGGATTTAAGGTCCTGATATGAGCTTTCATCCTCAAATAATAAGAATATTAGGCTCACGTTTAATCCTCAGTCATTGTAGAAATACAACCGCATCACTCTTCCCGTCAAACTCAGTTGAATTTGGGACCAATATTTAATACATTAGTCCTGGTCACTTCCCTTCCTATTCTGCAATTCTTGTATCAGTTACAAAATACAGATACCTGAACTACACAAGATTAAACTTAACACGCACTATATACCCAGAAATGTTGACAACAATGTGTAAATGCTCCAAGTCCCCAAAGAGCAAGATAAACATCAAGGTTTCTTGAACGTCCCCTGATCATTCTCCAATTTCAATTCTGGCTAAATATCTAGTCATGTTTCTTTTAATAATGTAAAAGTTTCCGTTGGTTTAAGTCCATCTACTCGCTTGACACAGCAAACACTACAGCTCCTCGTTCAGACCTCGGAGGGGCACCACAGACAGCCAAAACCTCGGTCGCACTCAGCCCAGCCACAGAACCTCAACACACTGAGTCTTACACTGACTGGACCACGGAGTCTAACACTGACTCCGAGTCCAGCACCAATACTGACCCCGTATCCAGTACTGACGGACTGTTCGTTGAAAAACATATTCTCTACTGTACTCTCCTCTTTAAACCGCCTTCTTACACATCATTAACCAACTCTTGGTCTACCAAGCTGCTCTGTTCATTCCCTGACCCAGCCAAAAATTTAAAGTTGGTTTATGGAAGACAGAAAGGCAAGGAATTACGAGACAAGTGGAGTTCCTGGAATTAAGAACCTTTATCACACACATATTCAATCTCCCTTCTTAAATCTGTATTTCACTTAATTATTCTGCGTCACTCTTGGAAGTTTCTCTTCTTTGTGGTGCTAGAAACACATCTCTTTCTTCCGTTTTTCCAGTAATATATTCTAAACGTTCCCTTCTGTGGAATAAATATCTAGTTTTGAGCAAATATCAAAGCAAAGTATTGCGTACCGGGCGAGTTGGCCGTGCGGTTAGGGGCGCGCAGCTGATAACTTGCATCCGGGAGATAGTGGGTTTGAACCCCACTGTCGGCAGCCCTGAATATGGTTTTCCGTGGTTTTCCACTTTCACACCAGGCGAATGTTGGGGATGTAACTTAATTAATATCACGGTCGCTTCCTTCCCACCACGAACCTACTACGCTGGTGTAGCAGGGAGAGAGGTGATACTCCCACGTGGCGCGTTCCAGGTGGCGGATAGGGGGGTTCTAACCGGTTTGTCGGCGGACGTGTGGGAAATAAAATACCTCTCGCGGACCAGACACACAACCCCCTGTGGGTGGGGGACGCAGACGAAGAATACACCCATGGTATCCCCTGCCTGTCGTAAGAGGCGACTGCAAGGGCCGACCAAGGAATTATTGTATTAGAACCATGAAACTACTTGTGATTAGTACCACCACGCGGGAAACACCATGGGTCGCTTTTACGTGCGCGTAGTACCACTATGTTAGGTACCAAATAGGTTTCTGATTAGTAGCAACAGAGTGCGTTGCCGGTTTCTCCAGTACCTGTGATTAGTACCACGTTAGGAACGACAGCATGGGTGAGCGACACCATGGTTCTGGCTTGCCTATGATTAGTACACACTATATGAGGAACACCACGGGATAGTACGGGTTCCTGTGGTTAGTACAAGTATGTGATGAACACCATAGGATTGCGTTGTCTGTAAATGGCGCCGCAATGTGCGAAACAACATAGGTCTGTATTCCATGCGCGAACTTCATTACCTGTGAGTAGTACCATACCTATCACATGTATTAGAAACGCAGTACAGAAAATGCATAACTTACTCTTTGAATCTTTTATTCATTAACTAAATTCACCGGATCTCTCTCCAACCGAATGTCATTATTTTCAGCATCTGGATCACTTCTTTGGCGGAGAAATGGTTCAAGTATTACTATGAAGAAATGTCTTTGATATAGACTATCGGACATCCGCAAAGGAAGTAACACTGCATTCTTATCTCATATCATTGTGAAATAAGTGTATTGGATCTGTTGACACCTATTTTGTTTAATAAAATTTCAGAGTCACAGATTTGCGATTCGCGTTAAATTTTATTACCAAATCTGACATTGTACAACAACCTGATACTATACTCCAAGAATAATTCTAAATATTTCGAAGTTCAGTCTGTAAATGTTCCAGAATTTGGCAATTTTAACATCGGTGATATAATTCATTCTGATTCTACACAAGACCATAGTTACTGGAAATACAACATTGATAATAAGTTTCCCATTTTAATGTAGGTTTGAATTTTCCAAAAGTAATAAATTTGCCATGTAAAAGAGATATACGTCCCACCAGAGAAGACTTGCTAATAGTAGGAGTTGTTCATAGTGATTGCCTTCGACCAAAATAAGTAGAAGAAGGCGTGCAAGCAAGTGGACCTTGAACGGGGGCGCAATAAACACTGACAACGTCCTATAAGAAGTTCACTTACAGAAAAATAGCTGCGATTTTCTTTTGGAAGGTTCCGAAATAAAAACCAAAATCCCGCGAAACGTAGTAGTTTTAACTGTATGGGACACCGTCAATAAGTATGAAAGCAGTGGGACAGCAGCAGTTGGACATCCCTAAACAGTTCCAGATACTTGGGTCATTGAAAGGGAGTTTCCAACTTACCTTGTTTCAATTATATTTCATGCCGTGCGGCTAGATAGTAACGGAATGGCCTAATGTTGAAACGAAGCCGACTTGTCACCATCTTTTACGAGTTTTAGAAAATCATTCTTCATTGAATGAATTCAACGTGACGTAAATTCATTTCGAAGAATTGAAATAGTTTCGGTCATCGCATCAATATACCGGTATATGTTGACCACCATATATCAGGAGCGCGCTTCAAGGTATGGAATAGCTATGTATAGGGCAGACGGATACAACGTGAACTGGGTGTATGAATTTTAGAGTGTTGGTCATACTGATAAATAATTTGAAAATAATAATTAGATATCTCGTGCCGTTGTCATTTTATCAAATCGATTCGCGAGCCAATTCAAATGGGCTTTTTGCCAGGCTAAATCTGTACGTGGCTTAATACGGGATTGTGAGCACCGGTCGAGGAGGCGGAGGGATTTGAACACGGACTTAAGTGCTATCAGGGTCGCCCTCTAGCGGTGACATCGGCGTATTTCTAGTTGATTGTGATTTCTTAGCAAGGCTCTCAAACCGGTATAAAGAGACGTGCAGATTTAGAAACGCCATCTCTTGAAACCCATTTAAATTCGCCTGCAAAGCGATCTGCTTGACTAAGTGCAGGAGCTGATAAAATAACAAAGGCGTGAGATATCGAATTATTGTTCAACTCCATGGATAAATGGTTAGCGTGCTGGCCTTTGGCCACAGGGGTCCCGGGTTCGATTCTCGGCAGGGTCGGGAATTTTAACCATCACTGCTTATTTTCGCTGGCACGGGGGCTTGGTATATGTGGCGTCTTCATTATAACTTCATCCTCATAACGACGCGCAGGTTGCCTACGGGATTCAAATCAAAAGACCTGCACCTGATGAGCCGAACATGTCCTCGGACATTCCCGGCACTAAAAGGCATACGCCAATTATAAGAAATCGAATTATTTCTTTCAAATTATTTATCAGTATGACCAACCCTCTAACGCTGATATATCCGGTTCACGTTGTTTCCCACCACCCTGTATACATTTTCTTGTATCAAGAAATTAATAACCTGGTAGCCTATATAGGCCTACAATAAAATATGTGTGCTGTGCATGCGTTGGATGAAGATTTGCATTGCGGGCTCGCAGCCAAGCCAGGCGCAGAGGTCGCACCGCGGGACAGCCCTGTCTCTGAGAGAATATTACAGGCACGTTACCCACTTTGTTTCAATTACATTTGGTGCCGTGTGACTAGGTAGTCACGGAATGTCTTCATGTTGAAACGAAGTCGACAGGCAGATGAAATATTTAATGTACTGCTGTCTACAGGTGCTTTGAGCTATTGATGTCTCTTTGATTACTGGGTGGGTCAGTCGTAAGCGAGCTATTAGAGGCATAGTGAGGATGAATGCCGTTATAGCGTTCTCCACTGAGGAAATAATAAACGATATATTGCATAGACATATTTGTCACCATCCTTTACGAATCTTAACAAATCTTAATTGATTAAATTAAAACTATGTGTCGTTAATTCTTTTCAGAGAACTGAGATAAGAGTAGAACCTCATTAATCCGGACCCCATTAGTCCAGACTTCGCTTAATCCGGATAGCCGTTTAATAATAATAATAATAATAATAATAATAATAATACATAAATTCAATTACATTATAAAGCTGCGTTAAGAGCTCAATGTAGTAAACTGCGCAGAGGAGCAGACTGTTGATAGTGTTATCGCTGCAGAAAGCTCTGAAGCGGATGAATATGACCAGGATGAAGCAGGCGATATTATTAACCTGGTACTCATTTTTGGTGCAGGCTGAGTTAACCTCAGGGCCATATGCACCTCCGGAAGTGGAAATCTCGTTTCTTAAATTTTACGACTTCCTGACGGGGATTCGTACCCACGTCCTTCCGGGCGAACCGAGCACGCCTTTACCGCCTCGGCCAGGCAGCCCCTCTTTGTACTTTAAAAATGTACCTTGGCTCATATCGTACGTTATTATGTTTAATCCGGACTTTCATTAATACAGAAAACTTAGAGCCCCAATTAGTCCGGATTAAGGCGACTCTCTGAAGATAAAAATCGATACTTTGGTCATATTAGTGAAATTTTTAAATGACATGTTGAAAGGATTGAGCTTCACTTTTCTTGTCACGAAGTTATTCCGCTGATTTGAAACAATTTATCACTGTAATAATGCTTTGTATGCCAATTGTGATCGTGATTTAAATCCAATTTTTTCCCATAATATTCTGCCAAATGTAACAAAGTGTGTATGGTATATGTACCACAGTTATATTCAGAAACCCGCTTATGTAATTATGATTGAAGAATTAGGGATGTTTTTAAGTCCAAAATTTTAGAACGTAAAAATTATAAAAACTTCATTGCGATTACGTAGTGCTTTTAAAAGAAGTATTATCTACCTAACTACGAATTTACATTGACATCTTAATTAAATTTCATGAAAAATATGGAATTTAAAGTCCGCCTCTGTGGTGTAGTGGTTAGCGTGATTAGCTGCCACCCCCGGAGGCCCGGGTTCGATTCGCGGCTCTGCCACGAAATTTGAAAAGTGGTACGAGGGCTGGAACGGGGTCCCAGTTGTATCCCCCGACCAAGAGTCTGAAGTTCCAGGACACTGCCCTTGAGGCGGTAGAGGTGGGATCCCTCGCTAAGTCCGAGGGAAAAACCGAACCTGGAGGGTAAACAGATGATGATGATGATGATGATGATGATGATGATGGAATTTAAAACTCCAAAAACAAACACTTATTTTGTAAGAACTATAAAATTTATATGAAAAAAATGTACGTGATATCTCTAATTTTATGCAGGTGACATTCCCACAAAGTTTCGTGAAAATCCATGCATTAGGTAAAAATATATTTTTATCTCCGGAGTGTCGCCTTAATGAGGTTCTATTGTTGTTTCGGTCATCATATGAATCTATCCAGGGTGTCCTTAAAAAAGTTCCAATTTTTACAGAGGAGGCAGCACCCAACAAACAAAGAACAAAAGTTTCTAGACATACGTAACAAACTCAATATCTTCAGAGTTATGGCCCACTACTACTACTGTCAACGATTACCATATCTTTGACGTACTCTTCACAATATGTGCTGGATGTGACCGCCGTCCATTGCAATGAAGCCTTCCGTCGCATGGAATCACACATTCGTTGGAACACCCCTGGCTGTTGCCAGATTGCATCACAAGCATTAAACACGCGTTTTCATAGTCTATCCATATCATTCACCGGGATCGCATACACCATGGTCCTTACATGTCCGCGAAGCAATAACTCTAAAGGGTTGCGTTCAGGCGAACGTATAGGCCAAGGTATTGACCCTCCGCGATCAATCCAACGCTCATGGAAAATCCGTATTAGGCGTCGCACAACACTACGATGAACGCGCCGGTGTCCCGACATTCATGTACCACATTTGCAGTCGTTTACAACCAATATTTATAGGATCTTTTTTTCTTCGTTTGTTGCGTGCTGTCTTCTCTGAAAATATTGGAACCTCTTTCAAGGACACTCTGTATATTGAGTTATTTACTTCTGCTGTACCCGTGCGCCTCACTTCACATAAAAATTGCACTGAGTATTATTATTATGCCAGCCTATTTGGTGTAGTGGTTATTTTGTTTAGCTGCCACCCTCGGAGATATGGGTTCGATTCCCGGTTCAGCCACGGAATTTAAAAAGTGGTACGGGGACTGCAACTGTGTCCCCTCAGCCTCGGAAGGACAACTGAGTAGAGGGGGGTTCGATTCCCATCTCAGCCATCCTCGAAATGGTTTTCCGTGGTTTTCCTTTTCTTCTCCAGGAAAATGCCGGGATGGTACCTAACTTAAGGCCATGACCTCTTCCGTTCCTCTTCCTTGTCTATCCTTTCCAGTCTCCCATCCCTCACAAGGCCCCTGGTCAGCATATGAGGTGAGGCCGCCTGGGAGGGGTACTGGTCCCAGTTGTATCTCCCGACCCAAAGTGTTACGATCCGGGACACTGCCATTGAGACGACAGAGGTAGGATCTCTGGCTGAGTCCGAGGGAAAAGCAACCCTGGAGGACAAATCGATTAAGAAAGAAATAATTATTCTTCTTCTGGTCAGTACTTATTTTTTGTGTGGTTTAACATCACACTAACACATCGAAGGTTTCCGACTGGTGCAGCCCTTGTAAGGCAGACCCCCAGCCAGGATGGGCGGCGTATGCCGTGCATACGAAACTATGTTAGTATGGTGGACGGAAGTGCTTGTGTGGTAGGCTTTATTTATTCAAAATTCATCGACCTGCCCCGAAATTGATCTCTGGGTCCCGAGGACCAAAGTCAAGACCACTTAGCCATGAACCAAAACATTTCAAATTAAAGGTCAAAAACACGTTCAATATGATATGTACATGTACTATTCCCATCTAATGGCCTAATGGTGATGAAATGTTAATAGGAAAGGGGTCTAAGGAAACAGCAAGAGAGTTGCATACAAGTCAGGAAGGCTGCAGAGTGTACAGGTCGCTAACAAACTATTCAGTTAGCAGATTTAATCTGTAAGTAATTGAAAATGCAGCTTGAAAATATCAGTTGACACCGATCTGTGTGTGTGCAGAATAATCTGCAGAAAGCTACATTTTCTATTATAAACAGTTAAAGTAACAATTTATATCGTTAACAGCAGTTCAAAGGCGTGCTCACAGAATTAAAATCTAAGCCTCTGAATTAGCCGACAGGGTAAGAGAAATGGAGGTATACCGGACGAGTTGGGCGTGCGGTTAGAGGCGCGCAGCTGTGAGCTTGCATCCTACTGTCAGCAGCCCTGACGATGGTTTTCCGTGGTTTCACATTTTCACACCAGGTAAATTCTGGGACTGTACCTTCCCTCTCCTAGGCCTTTCCTATCCCATCGTCGCCATAAGACCTATCTGTATCGGTCCGACGTAACGCAGATTGTAAAAAAAAGTACAAAAATAATAAATGGAGGTATAAAATTTCTATTCACTAGATTGCGTGCCAAAAGACTGAATTCAGTTCAGTCTCTCACTTTCTACTATTATATCGCGTAATTTATTTCACCTCATTAAGTCTTCTGATAAGGAGGAAGGGAATCCCGTCGTAAAAACTCGATACGAACATTCATTTCATTCCATACCCGACAAAGGCTGGGCACATACAATAGGGGGTTTATTTCATGCCAAAAATAACGTTCTTGATCCGTATTTTGTTTAGGATTTCGTGTTGAGGACTAAGACACAGATTTGTAAAATCTAAGGAGTGCATTTTGGAATTATTTATATGTGGTGTTATTTTTTGTGTAGAGGTTTGAAGTCAGTAAAACTGCCGGTGCTGTAATATGGCAGGGGATGCACTTAGATTCTGGTTGTGGCATGATGCCCTATGTTTTTAACAAACATGTCTTGAACTACTACAAAACGTTGCCCTAGAATCTCACCTGGCCAGACAGGCTGCCGGGTCATTCGCTTTCGCCCAGTTAATTTTTTACAACAGATTTCTAAATACAGCACTTCATAAAGCACAGAGTCATTCAGCCCATGAGAGTTTAATTAAATCCTGAAATAAAAATAACTTTGTAGTCCGGTTTCCAAATATAACGTGTCATTCAACAGAAAACATCGAGCTTTGGAATGTTGTTCAAAAACTAAACGCGGCGGTATGAGGATGGGGATAAAGTACACGTAAAGTGAACTGCGATTATTTGCTTTAGAAGTAAACGAATATGGTACAACCTACTTTAGTGATTCCAAAAGGTATCAACAATAAAATATTATTGATGCATAAATTTCAACAGGCTAACCCCACGATCTATGGTTAGCGATACTTCCTCTTAGCCCGAAACCCTGGTTCGATTTCCGTCCAGGTCAATGAATTTTTCCTGGATCTGAAGGATGGTTCGAATTCATGGCACTGGTTGCACATCATCTCCTAATCTGCAGGTCTTCGAACTAAGAAGCTGTCGCTTGGCAGGCCATGGCCCTTCGGGGCAGTATTGCAGTGGGGTTTGATATTCCAGTATAGTCTGCGACAATTGCGTCAACTCCATGTCATAGTCGTAGCCTTCTGATGCGTAAATGAACTCTAGCAGAACAGTACATTCGATGCCCCGCAATCTCTTGAAATCCGTAAGTTCGTTAAACTAATAATAATAATAATAATAATAATAATAATAATAATAATAACAAATCGAAGTCATCACCGTAAGGCCATGAAGGCCCCTGGAGGGGTGGAATGTAAAGTCTTCCACTATCCGTAACCTCGGCACTTGATTGGGTAGAGTGGTTAGCTGTACGTCCGGCCACCCTTGCCCCCAGGAATTAACCTTGTACTCATTTTTGGTGTAGGCTGAGTGTGCACCTTCAGAAATGGAAATCTCCTTTCTTAAATTTTACGACATCCTTACGGGGAATCGAGCCCACGTCCTTCTGCGTGAACCGAGCACGACTTTACCGCCTTCGCGAGGCAGCCCCTAATAATAATAATAATAATAATAATAATAATAATAATAATAATAATAATAATATAATAATTTAATTTTTATACATTCTCGGAACTCAGGAATATTCGGAACCAGTGAATAGACGGTGGCCGAAGTGGTGATACGTGGAATCCTAGGACCTGCGCAATATGTTTATTCTATTTCAAAAAAGAGGGTTTTAAAAGTAAGTCTTCTGCAGCGGCCAACCTTTTGCGATTGAGTGTACATGTAAGAGTGAAAGCAATTTACCTTCTCAAAGTTCTTGGAAATTGACTAAATGAATTTAACAACTTCGAAAAACTTTTCTTCCGTCTGAGAGACTGCTCTTCTCTGTGAACAACAGTTGCTGAGAATTTCAAACATTTCCGTAGTAAGTTTACTGGTGTGACTGATATCTTGCCTGTTAAACAAAAGATTATTCTGAAGTTCACATGTAAATTCACTTCCAGGTAGTTTAAAGCAATTTGATTATATCTCATTTTCTTCCCATCTTGAATTTCTGAGCCTATTAGAACTTTCCAGCTTCTACACACAAACTGGCGTGATAGAACGGTATGCAGCACTAGCGAGAACACTCGTTCTTCACATGTTTCTAAGTGATTTAGTCTCGTGAGGCAGCCTAGTGTTTGAGGGCTATAACTGCTTCTCTACGTTAAAAGACAGTAGGCCTACGCATTAAATGGGACGCACTGATTTCAGATCGACTACTCTTACAACGTTGTGCAAAGCAAGGCACATGATGTGACAAAACTCTTATACAGGCGTGTTTTTGTGAAAAAACCTCGAAACTTCCGATATAATTGTCTGTTGGATATACCTGTACATCACACCCTACAGATCGAACGACGGTACAACTACTTAAGCATGATACGGCGAAGATTGGAGCGCGATTTAAATGCACAGGTTTTAATAAATTATCATTCCTTAAATTTAATTTTAATAATAATAATAATAATAATAATAATAATAATAATAAAAATAATAATAATAAAGTTCGTGTGGCTATTTCTAGCCGGGTGCAGACCTTGTAAGGTAGACCCTCCGATGAGGGTGGGCGGCATCATCTGCCATGTGTAGATACCGTGTTATTGTGGTGGAGGATAGTGTTATGTGTGGTGTGTGAGTTGCAGGGATGTTGGGGACAGCACAAACACCCAGCCCTCGAGCCATTGGAATTAACCAATGAAGGCTAAAATCCCCGACCAGGCCAGGAATCGAACCCGGAACCCTCTGAATCAAAGGTCACTACGCTGACCATTCAGCCAACCAGTTGGACATAATAATAATAAAAATAATGTACACATTTTCAGAAATATAATTATTATATTAGTAAAGCAATAGAAAAATGAATTACATACCATTAGGTCTATCTGTTATCCTCAGATAGTGGTGCCTTTCCTTCCGTAAATATGGTTTCCCATTTTCAAACCAGGCAAATGCTTAATTCAGGCCACGGCTGCTTCCCTCCCATTCCTAACCCTTTCGTCTCCTATTATCGCCATAAAACCTATCTGTGTCGGTGCGACGTAAATCAAATAGCTCCTTCCATAAATTCCTCCTTGTCCCTGGATGGTCCAGGTTCAACAGTATCGAAACCAGTTGGCCATGCATCGACATGCAGTGCTGGGTGGAAGTGCGTTAACTTGTGACTAATAGCTGATACCGAGATTCTGTTCGTTCTAAAAAACTATTTGAGACTAGCAAATGTACCCGTGCTTCGCTACGGTATTCTACCTTGTAGTCGAATATCGAAGTAAATACTGTACATGCAGTAAATATGATTGTTTGAAAATTGCAGGTCTCTTAGCGTTATCCGAGAAACAGCATGGAGAGGTCCCCATACGTTGTTTCCAATGCAAAGCGTTTGTTACGGATTTGTGATGATAACGGCAGGCTCACTTGCCTACTGCCATTCACAATCGAGGTAGGCAGTTTATATTATACTAGCAAGATACCCGTGCTTCGCTACGGTATTATACTGAAATTTATAATTGAATGCTTATTGTTTTAGATATATAATACGCCGAAATTCACGATCTGACTCGTTTTCTGCGAGAATCCACCAAAATTCCCGATCTGACTCGTTTTCTATTAGATTACGGCACGTTTCCTCCCATTTTTCAATCTTCCTTTCCAGCAATCGATTTCGTACTTCCCCGGCTAGGCTCAGGTATTCCTCCCGGTCAGTTGGGTCCGTAAATCTTTGCCATATTTTCCTATAATCATTTTTAATATGGATAAAATCCTTCAGGAGATCCGGCGTGGTGTCATATTGGGTGCCTTGGCGGCACTGAACCCACGGCCGGACTGCATTCTTAGTCATTACCCGTCCAGGAGCCGTTTCCAGCGCGTTCCACACATTTGACGACGGTGCGGAACATTATTATTATTATTATTATTATTACTATTATGTGTTGCTGGAATGGCTGATGACAGGGAAAACCGGAGTATCCGGAGAAAAACCTGTTCCGCCTCCGTTTTGTCCAGTCGAATGTCACATGGAGTGACCGGGATTTGAACCACGGAACCCAGCTGTGAGAGGCCGGCGCGCTGCCGCCTGAGCAACGGAGGATCCTGATAAGTACGTTAAGAACAGTAAAATCAATTGGTCTCACCTCCTTCTACACCCCACCGCCGTTAAGTTTATTTACCGCCACCCCGCGCCCCCAAATTAATTAAATGAAGGCTTGTTTCTTTATGTTTAAAGGAGATTCCAAACATCAATGTTCACGTCTATTACCTTCAGTTTTGAGATATAAGTATCCCCATAAAAATAATTTACTTTTTTCACTTCATTTCACACTACTCCTCCCCCCCATAAGTGAATTTTCCCGCAAAAAGTACTTGTTTCTTTAATAGTAAAGGATCTTCTAAATACCAATTATCACAATTCTAACTTCTTCAGTTTTTGATTTAGGTGTCCTCATGAAAGGAATTCAACTCCTTTACACTCCCGCCCTCCAAGACGGTTTCCCCCCCAAAACGCGTTTTTCTTTGTTTCTAAAGGAGATCCAAATACAAATTTCCACGTCTGTAACAACTTTAGTTTTTATTAGATGTATGTATTCTCATACAATTAAGTCAATTAATTTTTCACATTTTTCACCCTTCCCCCCTCATTGGATTTTCCGAGAACACGTGTTTCTTTACTTTTAAAGCAGATTGCAAATATCAAATTTCACGTCTGTAACATCTTCATTTTTGAGATATCAATAGCCTAATTAACAGAATTCAACACCATTTTCAGTGACTTTTAACCCCCCCCCCCCCCGCTCCACCCAAGTGGTATTTCCGAAAACTAAAAATACAGGTTTCTTTACGTTTAATAAAGATAAAAAATACCATTTTTCACTTCTGTAACATGTTAAGTTTTTTGAGATATACTGTAAAAATTCTCATTTTAAAATTTCACCCCTTTTGAGTTCCTCTTAAGTGGAGTTTCCAAAAACAAATCACCTATGTTTCTTTACATTTACAGGAGATTCCAAACACCAACTTTTTACGTCTGTAACATTTTACGTTTCTAAGATATTCTGTAGATATAGTCTTTCAAAAAATTCACCCCAATTTGTCACTCCTGTTTAACCGCCATTAATTGGATTTTACAAACACTAAAAAATACGCGTTTCTTTATTTTTAAAGGAGATCCCATATACAAATTTTCAGTTCTGTAATATCTTTCGTTTCTGAGATATATGTATCCTCATTAAAGGCATTCAACCCATTTTTCACCCTTTTACACCCCTCCTATTTGGATTTACAGGAAACAAAAAAATACGTGTTCCTTTATTTTTCGAGGAGATTCTAACTACCAATTTTTACATCTGTAAAGTTTTAAGTTGTAGACACACTCATTTTTAAAAATTCACCCCCCGCCTCCAATATTTGGATTTTCCAAAAACGAAAAAATACGTGTTTCTTTACTTTTAAAGTAGATCGCAAATACCAATTTTCAGGTCTGTAATACCTTCAGGTTCTGAAATATAAGTAGCCTCATTAAAGGCATTCAACCCATTATTCACCCTTTTACACCCTTCCTATTGAGATTTTCCGAAAACAAAAGAATACGTGTTTCTTTATTTTTAAAGGAGATTCTAAATACCAATTTTTACATCTATAAACTTTAAAAGTTTTGAGATATAGATACACTAATTTTAAAAAATCACCCCCATTTCACCCCCCCATTAATTGGATTTTCCAAAAACAAAAGAATACGTGTTTCTTTATTTTTAAAGGAGGTCCCAAACACTAATTTTCAGGTCTGTAATATCTTCAGGTTCTGAAATATAAGTAGACTCATGAAAGGCATTGGACCCCTTTTTCAACCTTTTCCACCCTTCCTATTATAATTATCCGAAAACAAAATATACGTGTTTCTTTATTTTTAAAGTAGTTTCTAAATACCAATTTTCACATCTATAACCTTAAAAGTTTTGATATATAGATACACTCATTTTAAAATATTACCCCCTTTTCATCCCCCTTAATTGGATTTTTCAGAAACAAATAATACGTGTTTCTTTATTTTTAAAGGAGATCCCAAACACCACTTTTCAGGTCTGTAATATCTTCAGTTTCTGAGATATAAGTAGCCTCATTAAAGGCATTCAACCCCTTTTTCACCCCTTTTCACTCCTCCTATTGCGATTTTCCGAAAACAAAAAAATACGTTTTTCTTTGTTTATAATGAAGATTCTAAATACTAAATTTTACATCTGCAAACTTTAAAAGTTTGGAGATATAGATTCACTCATTTTAAAAATTCACCCCCTTTTCACCCTCCCATTAATTGGATTTTCCAAAAACAAAAAAATACGTGTTTCTTTATTTTTAAAAGAGATCAAAGTACCAATTTCCAGGTCTGTAATATCTTCAGTTTCTGAGATATAAGTACCGGGATCCTGATTAAAGGCATTACCCATTTTTCCCCATTTTCACCCTTTTTCATCCCTCCTATTGGGATTTTCTGAAAACAAAAAAATACGTGTTTCCTTATTTTTTAAAAAGATTCTAAATACCAATTTTTACATCTGTAAACTTTTAAAGTTTTGAGATATAGACACACTCATTTTAAAACTTCACCCCCCTTTTCACCCCCTTAGCGAAGGAATATCCAAGAATCCTCTCTTAGCGAGCACCTACATCTTAATATGAATATATCCCCAAAATTTCATTTCTTTTGTTCCAGTAGTTTTGGCTCGGCGATGATGAATCTGTCAGTCAGTCAGTCAGTCAGTCAGGACAAGCTATTTTATATATATATAGATTTGCAGGCCATATTGTCTACTGCGCGGTCACAGTCGATTTGTGGAGTTTTCGTTACAATGACAGACACCTATCCTACTTCCAGGCAGATCACAGTTGAGAAGTTTTTATTATAAAGGCAGGCAACTTCCCTACTACCAGTCGAAATTAAGTTGTGCAGTTATCATTATAATGACATGCCTCTTTTCCTACTGCCAGCCATCTTACTGGCAGTCACACCAAGTTGGCGAGTTTCCATCAAAATAGCAGGCCACTATGGCTAATGCCAGTCACATTTTAGATGGGTGCATTTGTTTATAATGGCGGTCACCCTTGCCTACAGCCAAACACAGTCGGGTAGCGGAGTTTTAAACAAAACTGCCAAGTCAAATCGAGAAGTGAATTATTCATTACAATGGTAGGCCTTCCTTACTAATGCCAGTTACACAGGAGTTGGAGAATGAATCCATTCCTACTGCCAGTCAGGGTCAGTGTGGGGAGTACTGATTACAATAGCAGACACACATTTTCTCGATCGCTACAAATCGACATCAATGAATATATATATAGATCGACATACGAAAGTATATGCTTGTTTACCGTATTGCAGACCTTCATTTACAGATTAACTGCTGCTAAACGGTACGTAATATCGACAAAGGATTGTATCATACGCCGGATTTATCGGCCTTAATGGCTGGTCCTATGATATCTCATCTATTCATGGGTCAGATTGAGTTAGAAATGTTGAATAGGGTAAAATTTGTGTAAGATTATCTCACATTGCATTATTTTTCGGATAATTATGTGACAGCTACATACATAACATTTGGCTCATATATAGCTATTGGGTGGGCCAATTTTCGTGTTGAGTTTGATGATTCTATCTTTCCTATAAGTGATTGAATGTATGAATTATGCATGTGCAAAGCCCAAATTTACTTAACATCGAGAAATAGAGAAAACTCAAACGTAAAAGGAATACAGATACGACAAAAAGTCATAAGACCAAGGTTGTAGATCACTCCAAATTTAACGGAGATTGTGCCATCCGTTATGTGATAAGACTTCCCGAAGGTCTGCACCATCATTAAAATTGCCTCCATATTTCGGTATTCTTCGGGGATAAAAAGTGAAAAATTTTAAGATCTTGGAAGTTTCCGCACGTTACAGGCTAAAACGTATAATTTTGCCAAACTTCAATTTTCTTGTTCGTCTGGAAGATTATGCCGCAATCTGGATTTTGGGCGAGAAGAGTAAAAATTAGGACTTTCAGGAAACTAAATCAAAAAATATGCACATGGTCATTATTACCCTTTAAACGGGTAGCTGTACGAAAATTTCGCCAAAATAGTCAATGTACAGGCACACAGTCGTTAAGATTTTACTTATATAGATAGATGAGAAATCTGCTACAGGTACAACACTTTTGGGCTATGCCCGCTGGACTTAACCTGCAAAACCGACCGTTCATGATATGTCTCTTATTAATCCTCCTGTCGAAAAAATGCACATAAAAATGTTTTAGAAATGAAATTCTATCAAGTTTGGTCGATTTCCAGTCAGGCTGGTCTTGTACTGTATATATTGTGAAAGAGTAAAACACCATTTCGGTTCCCGCCAGTCCATTCATGGAATATGAAATGTTATTAACCTTTAAATCCTACCTTTGGACAGGTGGATGCTATATATAAAGTTTGTTTCAAATATCTTGAGTAGATTTCAAGTTGTAAGAAATACGCTTTACACGCACCCGCTCTTGAGTTAAGTCCGGTGGAACTCGTACGGAAAATCAGTCCGTTAATGATATCTCCCTTATTAATCCTCGTATCGGAGTGATGCACATGATAAAAAAGGTTTAGCAATTATTTTCCATTAAGGCAGGTAGATTTCCATTAAGTTTGGTTATGTATATTTTGTGAGAGTGAAAAATTACGGTTTCAGTTTCGTAGAAACCACCAGTCAGTTCAAGGATTTAGAAACAATACATGCCCTAAAACCTACCCAAGGACAGGTCCATTCTAAATATCAAGTTTGGTGGAATTATATTCAGTAGTTTCCAAGTTAGAGACAAACAAACAGACAAACAAACAAGCAGACGCCAAAGTCATTATTACACCTGAAACGGATAACTGTACGGAAATTTCGCCAAAAAAGTCAATGTCCAGATACTCTAGAAGTGCAGACCTTTATTTCGAGAGTTACTGCTTTGAAACTGTACGACATATCTACAAAAGGACTTCACCATCAGACGCCTCTTTCAGTGTTCTACACGGTTAGACCTATGACATCTTCTCGTATCTCCAATATTTATGGGTTAGATTGAGTTACAGTCATTGACTGGGTTGAAATTTTGTTCAGTTTTCACATACTACTTTTTATTTTCGTTACTCATGTCACAGCTAGAATCATATAATTTGACTATCACATGGCCACTGGCCATGTCAGTGTGCGTGCCGAATGTCATGATTATATATTTCCTGTAAATGTGCCAAATGATGACATGTACGTGTAAAAGTACAAAATTAACTTGAAATTGAGAAATACAGCTCTGATTTGTGGTACGACTTACCGATTAGCCACCAATTATCCCGAAACGAAGGTCTGCACCGTCGTTAAAATTGCATCCGTATTTTGGTATTTTCTGGGGCCAAAAGGTATACATAGCTTAGAATATTTCCTCAAAGAAAAGAGTGTCCAGCTTTCAGGATTAGCACTCGCATACATGCGGAGTAATTAAGGAAGAAAATAATGCAGCTAAGAAAGCCGACATTAATAGAAAAATCAAATGCCCCTGAATAAATTATGCTGGTGTGAGTTATGGATATAAGAAAGTGGTAACAAGGGAGAAATTTAGGCGCAGGGATTCTTAGTTAAACAGATAAGAAGATGACTAATGCTGTTATTACTTTAGCTATTCGAGGACGGTTATAACCTCCAATGATATTCCACCAATATCCCGCAGAATGGCCGATTGACGCCTCTCTTGCTTTCTACCCAAGGAACAACCACGAATTTAAAGGAATGATGAGGAAAATGGCAATACGTTACTTCCCTGCTGGTTCGTTGTCGGTCAATGCAGAGCAAATGCAGAGTAAATTTATCCACCATTTGAAGAGTAAGGCAAATTATGAACATAACGGAAGTTGTTTATATGGAAGAGACTTTTGAAATACGGTCCACAGAGTTTACATAAAATCAATAGTATAAGAGAAAATGGACGAAAACCGTTCTGGTTTTCGTATAAACCTCCCGTCTCTTCAAAGGTTTTAAAATGATATGCATATCGAAACTTTTCTCGGAATGAGTATACTCTAAATATGAAGTTTGGTTGAGATCTATCCAGCCGTTTCGCCTTGATGGTGGAACAAACGGACAGACAGACACGAAAAATAAAAACAACTGATTCGGTATTGAGTTGACCTAAAACGGATAAATATCTGAAAAATTGGCAAAACAAACGAAATTACAGACACCGAGTTCGATAGCTGTAGTCGCTTAAGTGCGGCCAGTATCCAGTATTCGGGAGATAGTAGGTTCGAACCCCACTGTCGGCAGCCCTGAAAATGGTATTCCGTGGTTTCCCATTTTCACACCAGGCAAATGCTGGGGCTATACCTTAATTGAGGCCACGGCCGCTTCCTTCCCACTCCTAGCCCTTCCCTGTCCCATCGTCGCCATAAGACCTATCTGTGTCGCAGCGACGTAAAGCAACTAGCAGCAGAAATTACAGACAGCGACCCCCCTGCAACTTTATTTATATATATATTTGTTAAAAGTTTGTTCTCACTTAGTCACCAATGTCAAGTCAATAACGAAATAGATTACCCTCTACCTAACTTTTCCATGTTAGCATTCGAGAATTTTCAAGTAGATTTAATTTATTTCTTAAAGTAAAGCTTTCTTTTATGCAAAATTTGTTGTCGAGGGAAAGAGAATACTTTCTCTTCAACATCAGGAAATACAAAAATAATATTTGTCTTATTTGATTGCTGCTTTTTATCTATCGCGTGATGCATTATTTTATCTCCAAAAATATACATTCGCGCCAAAATGTAATTTCTAAAAATAGGCCTTGTATTGATTAATGGTGACTACACCATTGTTTTTACCTACCACATTCGTCCCTTATTCCTCTGATGACCTTACTGTTTTCCTTCGCAGCGCACATACGGTGGAACAGAAACATATTTGGAGTTAAAATATAGTCAGCTTCCACTCGGAAGACATTATAATAAGCTTTTTCGGGCTTGTGCCCTGTCAGAAATGAAGGTGAAATTCTTTAAGTTGTCATTTCATTTCGTCTCATTCCGTACCATTAGGGGCCGATGACCTCAATGTTAGGCCCCTTTAAACAACAAACATCAATCAGTCAACATCAACATCTGAAGAGGGCTTAAAGTGTACCTTGATAACCAATCAGAACGCGGAATTTCTGTCCAATATAATTGCGTATACTGCAGTTACTGAGTTGCTGGCTTCTCTCACACTGTAATACACCTGTTACACATGAAATGTGCGCTAGTTGTGTTTCTTTGAGCGTTTTATTAAAAATTAGTGGCAGTGTGAAGTGTTTCGCGAAACGGCGCAAAAGAAATGTCGTTCACTGACTGACGAATTCGGAAGTAATTAACCTTTACCATGAGGTGTACCTTCGATCAAGCTGGTGCACCAGTTATTACAAAGGACTCTAGAATTTCTCGAGCAGAAGACTTTTTTGCAATTCTTTGGTGTCCTAAAGACCTGTGGATCAGTTCGTGGAGAGAACTTTAAGTGACCTTCAAGGAGCTTAGGAGGAAAATTGTAGTCATGGTGACTCCCCAGATTTACCAGACATATTATGAGAACATGTATGGGAGAAAATTAGGCGTTGACCTGGGGCTGAAATTATTCCTTTCAAGCAAATGATAGTCATCATCTTGTTTATGCCTTTTACTCGCCATAGACAAACTGTTGAAATCTCTTAAGGAATCAGAGATCATGGCGGCTATAACTTGAATTCCTTTCTTTCTTAATAAGGTTACCCCCATAGTTGGTTTTTCCCTAGGACTCAGCGAGGGATCCCACCTCTACCGTTACAAGAGCAGCATCCTATAGCATGAGACTTTGGGTTGGAGAAAACAACTGGGAGGGAGGGCTAATACATCGTCCAGACTTTCTCGCCTACTATGCTAAACAGGGGCCTTGTCGGGGGGGGGGGGGGGAAGATCGGAAGGGTTAGACAAGGAAGAGAGAAGGAAGCATCCGTAGGCTTAAGTTAGGTACCATACCGGCATTTGTCTGGAGAAGAAGTAGGAAACCACGGAAAACCACTTCCAGAATGGCTGAGGTGGAATTCGAACCCACCTCTACTCAGTTGACCTCCCAAGGCTGAGTGATCCTGTCCCAGCCCTCGTGCCAATTTTCAAATTGCGTGGCAGAGCCGGGAATTGAACCCGGACCTCTGGAAGTGGCAGCTAATCACACTAATCACCACATCACAGAGGCGGACGATAACTTGAATTTACGAAGTAAAATGTGTTCACACAAACCAGTCATCTACTATCGTGGTTTAGTCATCAGTCTCGCTAGCGCAGCATAGCCGAAATTACTGGAAGCTCTCCAAGTGCATTCGGTATACTTAGGTCTACTCCTTAGATGGCTCCGAAATACCGTATCAGAGTATACCAAGACTTCTTGAATTTCGGTGGCACATGTGTAGACTGCGCAAGGCTGGAAAATTTAGTATCAAAATGTACGATAATAAGAATTTCGTGTGGCTATTCCTAGCCGAGTGCAGCCCTTGTAAGGCAGACCCTCCGATGATTGTGGGCGGCATGTGCCATGTGTAAGTAACTGCGTGTTATTGTGGTTGAGGATAGTATTGTGTGTGGTGTGTGAGATGCAGGGATGCTGGGGACATCACAAACACCCAGTCCCCGAGCCATTGGAATTAACCGATGAAGAATAAAATCCCCGACCCGGCCGGGAATCCAACCCGAAGCCCTCTGAACCGAAGGCCAGTACGCTGATCATTCAGACGAGTCGGGCAGATTGTACGATTATAAGATATTTTAATTTTAGTGCGGGTATATAACACGCAAAACCGGGCAATCCCGTATCAGAACAACCTAAGACTTTTCCATCGTTAGTAGACCTCAGAACCGAACGAGATATCTGTTGGTCATCTGGTTGTTATTGTCAGCCACTTGACCAGTGAGGCCTTAAAATTACATCCTCTCTTTGGAAGCAAATATGATGCTTATTCAGTGGATATCTTCTAATCTACTTAGTTTTCCATTAAACATACAAGAGCGTGCTAAATACTAATTGGGACACTGATGTGATTAAAACATCGTAGCATTCAGCTGTACTTATCCAGTAATGCATGCAGTCCATATTTAATTAAAATGATGAAGTCATTCCAAAGTATGTAGATAACCGAATAATAATAATAATAATAATAATAATAATAATAATAATAATAATAATAATAATAATTGTTACCGTGTTTTGGTGGATCAGCAGAGGTGAAAGAAGGTGCGGGCTGGAATGGGTCTAACTACAAGTCCGAAAGATGAATTTAAAATTTAAATAAAGGTTATATTTTCAACTGATAACAAGATTTAACAATTTTCATTAGGTGAAATAACAAAGAAAAATCAGGTACAATGCAACTTTACAAACGAAAGTTAAGGGGTTTTTACAATCCTGGGCTACGAGCCCCAAAGTTTAACAATCTGAGCTCTCAGCTCACACCCACATATTTTAGAAAAGGGCAGAAATTCTCTCAGTACTTGCACTTGCTCCTAGTAATCAAAATGTCACGTCTCCCTGAAGCACCTTTCAAAATACCAGAAAGAGCTGATCCGCTCTCAATCTTTCAAGCCTATTCAAGGCCATATCATACATTGCGATCGCTTGCCACAACTTACAAGAATTAAACAGGGGTATCTCGTACCCAATCTACTGGGCCTTCTCAGGACGGAAAACAAAAACGGGTTAAATTAATGGCCCAAAATACAAGATTGAATGGAGGCGAGTACTTGGACTCCTACATGAAAGCTTGTTAAAACCTAAGTGGCGCTAAGGCGGTACACAGGGGCTATTTCCACACTATATAGGTGACTTGTATAAGAAAATTTTAACACATTAGGAAAGATTAGAAAATCAGTTACGAAAACATAGTCTCCTCAAGTCAAAATGAAGGGGAACTCGAGAGGGTAAAGCACTCTCTATCCCCGATTTACATTTAAAGATATATGAAGTTTTACAAAGATGGAAAAAGATTTACATGTTTTAAGTTGAAGGTTACATATTAAAGGTTTCGGACCTGCCCCGCGGGTTAAACTGCTGAGCTAGCAAGGAAAAGGAAATATGTTAAACGGCCATTACCTTGTTGAAGAGCTGCTGCCCGAAGAAAGAGGCGCTACCCGCCCCCTGCTATACTTCCATACACTAAGCTAGATGTTGTTGAAGTGGCGAAGAGCCGAGAAAATCAGCAGTTTTTAAACCCTCGTGGAAGATTCGAGACCTTTCATGAATAATAAAGACACACCCACTCAACTTTATTGGGCAGCTAAGAGTTACACGTGGAAATTGGAAGAAGAAACCTCTGATAGGTGGAAAATTATTTACAGAAATTACTGATTGGTTAAGTTCAAAACAGGCGGAAAGAAAGCTTAATATTGCCAACCCACAAATGAAAGAACAAAATTTAGTAAAGACCAAAACTAATAAATACAACATTTCTTCAACAAAAGTCCCTTCACTTCGCACCAGGGTGCATGATCATTGTTTTTGGGTAGAGACATCCGTTAGCGAATGTCCACACTTATTGATTCACAGAAAACTAAACGCGTTGAAATCCACACATTATAGACAACTTTGTAATCCCAAAATTTATAGTAGAGACCTCTTCTGAGAAAACTCATGAATTAGTACAGTTCTAAAAGTTCACAGTTTCTCCGGTAGAGGAGGATTAATTGGCGGAAGATTTAAATTTGCGGCGTAGAGGTGTACCGCCCGGAATAATAATAATAATAATAATAATAATAATAATAATAATAATAATAATAATAATAATAATAATAATAATAATAATAATAGTTCTTTAGTTTTTGTGAGTCTCGTTCCTTGATTGAATGATCAGCGTAATGGTCCTTGGTTCAGAGGGCCCCGACTTCGATTCTAGGCCGGGCCGGTGATTTTAACCGCGTCTGGTTTATTCTTCTACCTCGGGGACTGAATATTTGTGTTTGACTTATTTCACATATTCATTTACATAGAACACATCACACTACAAGCTATCACAGAAACTCGCAATAGTATCAGAACTTAGAATGCTTTTTTTGTAATGTTCTTGAAATTTTGTACTTCTGAATACCTACTTAATTATCCTAGGTGCTGGACTGCAATTTCTTTTTGCTACTTGTTTTACGTCGCACCGACACAGATAGGTCTTACGGCGACGATGGGACAGGAAAGGGCTAGGAGTGGGAAGGAAGCGGCCGTGGCCTTAATTAAGGTACAGCCCCAGCATTTGCCTGGTGTGAAAATGGGAAACCACGGAAAACCATTTTCAGGGCTGCCGACAGTGGGGTTCGAACCTACTATCTCCCGAATACTGGATACTGGCCGCACTTAAGCGACTGCAGCTATCGAGCTCAGTGGACTGCAATTTTGAAGTTATTCATCACATAGGATTCTTCTAGGTAAATCATAGTGTATATTCAATGTTCGTAATAGTTAAGTTGTTCTAATACCGAATTCACATTACAAACTTTTCTTCTCACTGATTCCTAGCCCTCAAAAACGTGCATTGGGATATGACAATCCAACGTGCAGTCACCAAGGTTAAATGCATAGAGTCACTGTCGCTAGGCAACGTACATAAGATAGGTAGAGAACACAATATTCAAGGAACCATTTTACGTCCAGGGCGTAGGAAGCCGTTTTTGGTCTTACTGTATATGGTGTGAGGGCATATGGAGGTGTTGATGGTGATTCGTCCGTCGGATCGGGACGTAAAGTCTTGAGTTATTCGAGAGGAGTGGGCTATGTGCCGGCGCCGAGTTTCATCCTCTTCATTCTTACTATCATATATAATGTCATTCATTTCATCTCATTAACTCATCTGATTAGGTTGACGTTATGAAAGTCATCCGGCCGTAAACATTCGCTACGAAGATTCATCTCACTTCATACCCAAAACCCGTAGAGAAAAGGGACAAGAGTTGGGCACGTATAAATTTAGAGGAAACACATATGGCACAAGATAGACGATAATAACAAACAAGGAATAATACATATGTCAGTCAAGATGCCATTTTCAGTCCGTGGAATAGGAATCCATTTTCCTTCCATCCATGATGTCTGTCTGTCTGTCTGTCTGTCTGTCTGTCTGTCTGTCTGTCTGTCTGTCTGTCTGTCTGTCTGTCTGTCTGTCTGTCTGTCTGTCTGTCTGTCTGTCTGTCTGTCTGTCTGTCTGTCTGTCTGTCTGTCTGTCTGTCTGTGTTCATGTGTGCGATGCCAAGCCAAATCCACGGCAAACAAAGATCTAAAATGTTTGTCATAGGTGAAGCTGTCAACGTCATCAACAAGCAACACTCACAAGAATTATCCGGTTTTCTATAAATTGAAAAGTCTATCGACACGACATGTCATACAGATGAGGCTGTCAACTACACAACAGAGATTTTGAACAATTTGGAGTCACCTGGAGTACCCTCGAACATCTTGGAGAGGATGATTGTGGCACCAATTATCCTTCTCAGGAACATGAATCCTTCCCTCTACAATGAACATGGCTCTGAAACTGATGACGAATATTATTGAAGCCACCATCATGACTGAGCATGCCGCGGGCGAAGTAGTTTTCCTGGGACTGTAAGTAGTGAGCCATTTTCGGTCCGCGACACGAGGAGCCATCAGCCCGTAATATTCGGAAGTGTTTGTGTGTATGTGTGCGAAGCCCAGTCAAATCTACGACACACAGATATCTGAAATTTTAACATAGGACAATCGCTTAAAGTTGTAGTTCTCCATCTTCGAAAACGGTGCTTTTGCCATTGTCAACTGTACGTGGATTGTTCAAGAGTTCGAAAGGCAAACACAATACAGTATACATCTTACTTTCAAATGGAAGGACATTAGTATAGTTTATTCCGAAGCTCTAAGGAAACAATATATTTTGTATTATATAACATGGTCTTTTACATGGTTTTAATATTATTTGTGCCATCCATGAACCCGGTATCTTAACCCGCGAGTGGTTGCTATATGAGATTTCCTCTCACATTATTTTTGATTGTGATATTACTTCACAGTGATGAAAGGAGGTGATTGTTCACTTTTCTACCTGAGTTTATAACTGTCGTGAGTAGAGCGATTCACATTTTAAGGGTAATCACCCCCTACCCTAGTCAGAACAAAGGTTCCTATGTGTTCGTGCTCTCTGCGTGGGAGTTTCTCTCATCGAGCGATTAATGACGTTGGTGTTATGTTGAAGTGGAGCGGCAAACTTACTCCTGTTGTACGTGTTAGTATTTGTATTGTAATGAAATGTCGTATGGCTTTTAGTGCCGGGAAATCCCAGGACGGGTTCGGCTCGCCAGTTGCAGGTCTTTCTATTTGACTCCCGTAGGCGACCTGCGCGTCGTGTTGAGGATGAAATGATGATGAAGACAGCACATACACCCAGCCCCCGTGCCATTGGAATGAACCAATTAAGGTTAAAATCCCCGACCCGTCCGGGAATCGAACCCGGGACCCTCTGAACCGAACGCCAGTACGCTGACCGTTCAGCCAACGAGTCGGACAGTATTTGTTTTATGAGCTTGTTTTTGAAACTGTTATTGTGTTCAGAAACCTTGCTTTGTACGTAAATATTACTAGATATAATGCATGTGTGAGATTTTATTTTTTACAACTTCAGGACGGGAGTTGTTTTTATGTACAATGCATATGTTATTTTAAGTAGTAATTTGTGTCTTTAATAAACAGCTGATCATTTCATTTTTATCTCAAATATGTCCGGCTCCATGGATAAATGTTTAACGTACTGGCCTTTGGCCACTGGGGTCCCGGATTCGATTCCCGGTAGGGTCGGGAATTTTGACCTTAATTGGTTAATTTTGCTGGCGCGGGGGCGGGGTGTACGTGTCGTTTTCATCATCATTTCATCCTCATCACGACGCGCAGGTCGCCTCCGGGTGTCGAATCGAAAGACCTGCATCTGGACACTCCCGGCACTAAAAGCCATACGCTATTTCATTTCATTTATCTAAAATATATAATATAGAACTTGTGTTTCATTTCAGTAGTAAATTTCAGCTTTACGCCCCACAAAACTGTGAAATGTGTCATATTTATTTTAATTTGAGAGAAAGTCTCACCCGCGACCACTCACGTTACATTTCGGCTAGCGACCACTCGCGGGTTAAGCATTGAAAGTAACAATATAATAAAAATAAAATAATGTATTTCATGCAATGTACGCCAAAAAGATGTGAGTTAATAAATATAATGTTTTAATTTGTTTTTAAATAAAGAGTTTAGAGCATCTAACGGTTGAATTAATAAACTCGGGCAAAGCCGCAGGCACATGCTAGTAATTAATATAATTGATACAAATAAGAATTTGTAATTTTCAGTTCTGCATTAATATTATTATAATTAATAATAATAATAATAATAATAATAATAATAATAATAATAATAATAATAATAATAATAATAATAATAATAATAATAATATGTTGTTTAGTCCTCAGCCCGAAGGCTGGTTGGATCCTCAACAGCTCTGCCATCAGCTGTCATAAATGGCCTAGGCATCACTGAAGAGGTGTACTAGGGAAATGAGGAGTGAGGTAGTTTCCCGTTGCTTTCCTCACTGAGCCAGAAGTTGCTATTACATATCAGTCTGCCAAGCCCACTGAAATGCATGCACCAACTGACCCTATGAGCAACATTTTCACACCATTCATAGCAGGGACTGGCTGCATAAGGAATGGCATTACTAACATCACTCATACCTCAGTCACTTTCATCTTGTCAAAGCCAAGGATAAAGTTGAGACAGATCAATGGAAGCAACAATATTGCTCTAGCCCATACCAGAAGACATAGTGCACTGTAAACACTACGTCCTGCCGGCAAAGGCATATAATAATTATAATAATAATAATAATAATAATAATAATAATAATAATAATAATAATAATAATAATACCCGTGTGGGGATTTACCGGTTACCTCCATCGGGCGCGTCCCATTGGAACTGGGGAAGCTCGCTGGTTCTGCCGCCAGCAGAGTCAGAGGGTAGTAGGAAAATAAAATACCACCGTGAAAAAAACTGGTCCCTTGCCAGGGTTACGGCGAAGACTGGTAAATGACCAGAAGCCAGAAAACATTTTGAGGCAACCTCTAGGGCTAACAACCTTAGTTGTAAAAGGATGGGTACCCGTCCAAAGCAAAGTCAAGTCAAAAAGCATGATGGCAAAACATTTCAAGAAACATACCCCAGGGGGTAAATCCTCGGATAAATCCCTCGTCGTGAACGCCACGGCGCACGAGTCTCGTTCGGATTCTGGGGGAGACTCGACATCATGCAAGAGACGAGTCGGAGCGTCTCGGTGTACCCCGAAGAGTCAAAAACTCAGGCCAAAATCTAAAACCTTTCTAGCAACTTTCAACATAAATTCACTTACACAAACTGGCAAGCTGAAAACCCTCACCAAAGCTCTTCACGAAAATCAGATATTCATAATGGCCCTACAGGAAACAAGGTACCCAGATGAAGAGATTTTTGAATCCGAAGGCTACCGATTTTTCAAGAGCAAAGCGCAAAAAATATCCTCAACGGAGCTGTGATGCTTGGAACCGCGTTTGCTGTTAGAACCAAGATCCTTAAATCGGTTGCAAATTTCGAACCTGTGAATGACAGATTGTCCATACTCACAATTAAATGTGCGAACAAAACCTACGCCCTAGTTAACGCACATGCTCCTACAAACGATAAGAACAAGTCTGATCCAGACGAAGTTGATAATTTCTGGGACCTACTGGATGAAAAATTAAACAAAATCCCCAAACACCATGTCAAGCTTCTTTTGGGTGACTTCAATGCCCAACTAGGTCGTGAACAGAAGTACAAGAAAGTTATAGGAAATTACCCTGCTCACAAAAGAACCAATCCCAACGGCAAAAGACTGGTGTCCATTTGCGAAAATCACAACCTGCAGGTCATGTCGACCCACTTTCGCCATTTACCCAGAAAGCAAATGACTTGGCGTTCTCCCGTCCAAGCTCTCGGATAGTTCCAAATTGATCATGTTGCAATCTCCAGGAGAAACAGCCCTGAGATTATGAATGTCAAGGTAAAGAAAGGCATCAATGTGGCCTCAGATCATTATATGTCTCTTATCAAATTCAAACCAATTCCCGCATACACAAGGAAGACAACCAAACAGATCACATTCTTCGACAATGATAAACTTCGGCAAAGGGTCGAGAAGTTCCAGGAGAAGGCTAGACCAAATGACTGTGACTTTAATAACGCCAAAAGTCTCCTTGTTGAGGCCGCCAAAGACGTTGCAGAAATCAAGAGAAGCAAAAAGCATGCCTGGTGGAATGGTACCTGCGAATCAGTCCTCCAAGAAAGACTCAATGCGTGGAAACAGTACTACTCTACGAAATCAGAAAATGATTGGGAAACCTACAAAACCCAACGTGCCCAAGCAGCTAGGGTGTTCAGAACTGAGAAACGTAAATACGAAAAATCTCTCATTGAAAAGATAGAACAAAACTTTAGGAAGAATGAAAGCAGAGAGAACTACAGAGCCTTCAAACGCAAACTCACTGGCTATAAACCACCATCTCTATGCTTTGAGCGAAAGGACGGCACACTGGCGACGTTAAATGAAGAAAATTGCAGCATTCTGGCAGATTACTTCAACAATTTACTTAATTGCTCTAAACCGCAAAGCGCCATTGAGACCAAGGAACCCTTACTCAGGTACCCAGATTCCAGACCACCCGACAGAGGTGAAATCAAGCGCCACATTGCCCGTCTCAAAAATAACAAAGCGCCGGGGGAAGACTCAGTAGTAGCAGAACTATGGAAATATACCCCAGAGGAATCACTTGATATCTTGCAAAGGCAAATAGAAGAAATTTGGAACAAGGAGACCCTACCCGAAGATTGGAAAATAGCTTTGATCCATCCATTACACAAAAAAGGCAGCATGAAGAACATCAACAACTACAGAGGAATATCTTTGCTACCCGTGACTTACAAAATTCTATCACTTGCCATCCTGGAGCGTTTGGAAGCACAAGTTGAACATCAAATAGGTGAATACCAAGGAGGGTTCAGAAAAGGTCGCTCAACAGCTGAACAGACCCGAAATCTGAAAACGATCATCAGATATTGTACACTAAGGTCCAAGCAGTATGTGTCTGTCTTTGTGGACTTTAAGAAAGCGTACGACTCCATTGACCGGGAAGTCCTGCTAAACATCTTAAATGAATTTGGAGTTGATTTGAAACTGCTGGCATTAATTAGAGCCACCCTGACCGGTACAAAATCCAAGGTGAAGTTCCACGGATGTCTCTCGCATTCCTTTGACATCAAAACAGGAGTCCGACAAGGTGACGGGCTATCCCCGATACTCTTCAACTGTGTTCTTGAAAAGATCATCAGAACCTGGCGGGTGAGATTACAGGAAACCAACTGCAGTCCATTGAGAATAGGAACCAAATCCAAGGGGATCGCAACAGACTGCTTAGCATTTGCCGATGATATTGCTGTTCTCTCAAACGACATAGAAACCGCTAGAGCTCAAGTTGAAATTTTAAAGGAAATTGCCGAACAAACTGGTTTGCAGATATCGTTTGAGAAAACAGAAGTAATGACTAACATCAAAGAGGCTCCACCAAAACTCCATACAAAATACGGGGACATCACCCGAGTAGACAAATTCAAATACCTGGGTGAGATCATCATGAAAAATGGACTGGACAAAGAAGTACTTCAGGAGCGAGTACGCAAACTGGAAATAGCCTACCAAACATCCCGCACAATCTACAACAAAAAAAATGCCTTTCCCAAAACACCAAGATACGTCACTATGAAACAGTTCTGAAGCCAGTAGTTCTATATGCAGCCGAAACCCTATCTCTAAATGCCAACAAAGGACTCCTTGAAGAACTGGAGAAAAGAGAACGCTAAATTGTGAGAGGAATCTTGGGATCAAAGTACAGAAAAGGAGTCCATCAAAAGAGATCCAACAAGGAAGTCTACAGCAAAATAGAGAAAATTACCAACACAATCAGAAAAAGACGGGCACGATTTTACGGTCATCTGAAAAGAATGGACGGAAGAAAGTTAACTAAAGAAATATTTCACTTTTTTGATTCAAACCCCAAAACCACAATTCCCTGGTTTAGAAATGCCAAAGAAGACCTTCAAATGATACATATCTCAGCTGAAGACGCCCTTAACAGAGATCTCTTCCGCAAGAAAATATTGCCGAACGGGCTAAACCGAGACGAGCAACCGAAGAGAAGACACGGTGCCCCTTGGACAGAGGAGCGTAAGCAGGCCCACTCACAAAGAATGATGGAAATTTGGGCTTTAAAGAAGGCCAAGTTCAGTGTAAAATGCAACAAGACTTAACGTGGTCCTTGATGGCCCCAGCGAATTATATAATAATAATAATAATAATAATAATAATAATAATAATAATAATAATAATAATAATAATAATAATAATATACTTAACGCCCCTTCAGTTGTTATAGATTATAAAAGAACCCCGATTATCGAAATTTTGTCGTACAGGAGTGTATTAACTTGCTGGAAGGCGGCAAAAAGGGAACATCGCATTAAAATACTTCCAGTACCACCAACCCCGCCAGGAATCGAACCGAGTGTTTTAGAGAATGGAAGAAAGACTAGCTAAGCACGCGATTGAAATGGGCCAATGAAATGAGAATTTAAAATTTTCAAATGTGTCTTAGGCCTAATATTTTTAAACTTCTTTTTTACTATTGGCTTCACGTCGCACCTACACAGATAGGTTTTATTGCAACCACGGGATAGGAAAGGGCTAGAAGTTGGCAGGAAGCGGCCGTGGCCTTAATTAAGGAACAGCTCCGGCATTTGCCTGGTATCAAAATGGGAAACCATGGAAAACGGTCTTCAGGGCTGCCGACAGTGGGGGTTGGAACTTACTATCTTCCGAATGCAAGCTCACAGTTGCGCGCCCCTAACCGTACGGTCAACTAGTTCGGCATATTAATATTATTATTATTATTATTATTCTGTAATTACCGTGCGAGTGGCCGTGCGGTTAGGAGCGCTCAGCTGTGAGCTTGCATCCGGGAAATAGTGGGTTCGAACCCCACTGTCGGCAGCCCTGAAGATAGTTTTCTCTGGTTTCCCATTTTCACACCAGGCAAATGCTGGGACTGTACCTAGATTAAGGCCACAACCACTTCCTTCCCACTCCTAGCCCTTTCATATCCCATTCTCGCCATAAGACCTATCTGTGTCGGTGCGATGTAAAGTCAATTTTAAATAAAAAGAAATAAAATGTTCCGTAATTCCACCTGTAACAATGTTGTGAGGGACACCCGGTAGCCTAATACTGAATCCGGTTGAGAGTGGGCAAAAAAGGAAATAGACGGGATAGCCAGGACCATTGCATGTTTCATGGCGAGCACGTAGCATCAGGGCCCAGGTGGACTTTAATGAGCCCGAGGGGGTGTGGCACGTTGACACAGTGTGAGCGCTGTCCACACAATCGATACGTGCGTGTGCTCAACAGGTGTAAACACTCCCCTCTCCCTAGCCAGGAAGAGGTGGATTGAATCTCAGACGTCATCATGAGTAGAGTTCGGGTTGTGATTAGGTTTTCTCACTCTCTCTGTAATGACATCACGTTCATTTCTCCCAACTCGCAATACTGCTCCTTTCTTCCTCCCTCCACCAGCACAGTGGGAAGACACGCTTTGACTGCCAAAGAATGAAACAACCCATCTGGCTAGTACTGAAGAACTAACCCATCTGGCCTATTACAACAGGCCTGTCTAAAAAGTTGACAGCATAGCAGTTATGGCAAACGGCTGTCGGTGACGTACAGTACTTTGTCCAGTCTCACTGTGTTGTACGAACAGACGTCTCTACAGTATAAAGGGAACGTTGGGACATCTGCAAATAGAAGTTCTGACGTTCAACTCATATTGTACCAAACAAAATGCGTCAGTCCGGTACAGCATATACAGTACCAAAATTCCAGTCAGTTCCTACTCTTCAGTAATAAATGAGCTATAAATCATATAATAGTATATAATACTATGGAATATAACTATCACTTAAACTTTGTTCATATTACTATTTGGACGATGGCCTAGATGTTAGGCACCTTTGAACAACAAGCAAGCAAACAAACAACAACATTTACTATTATTTTAAATGCATTTGCAAGGGTGTAATATATGAAAATATTAATTGTACATCAATGTATCCACCTGAATCTATTGCAGACTGAAATTCAGCAGATCAAAATCCTTTATTCATAGCGTAACAAATAATGCGGCAATTTTGATACAGGTGCAGCATTTGAATGACATACGCAAGAAGACACAAGCATCTGTGGAATTAGTAGTGAAAACTGAACTGTAATTCCATCCAACATCACCGTTACAACATAGGCCACATTAACGCATTTGAATTTTCCTCCAGTAAATTCAATCGGAGGATTACCGGAGGTCTCCGTGGAAAGAGCGAAAACAAATACTCCGCTACTACCGAAACCAGAACTACTAGTGTCTGAGCAAGACCGACTCCAATCTTCAGACCCTAATGCTACTGTACCGGGCGAGTTGGCCACGCGCGTAGAGGCGCGCGGCTGTGAGCTTGCATCCGGGAGATAGTAGGTTCGAATCCCACTATCGGCAGCCCTGAAGATGGTTTTCCGTGGTTTCCCATTTTCACACCAGGTAAATGCTGGGGCTGTACCTTAATTAAGGCCACGGCCGCTTCCTTCCAACTCCTAGGCCTTTACTATCCCATCGTCGCCATAAGACCTATCTGTGTCGGTGCGACGTAAATCCCCTAGCAAAAAAAAAAAAAAAAATGCTACTGTCGATTGTTCAAAGATGGTGAATCGAGTAGGCGTACATGTTGGAAGTGTGAGTTTGTTTTAGCTCCTTGTTATCGTATGTAGTCGGTGTAATTTCGTGAAAGCTGACGATAAATGTTAATTTCTTTACAGAATATAAATGTGCGAGTACATTTATATGAGTCAGTGGACACTTAGGATCTGTAATTATACGCAGTAATGTGATAATATGTTTATTTTGATCGTGTTGTGAACCATTATTAAGTTTAACTATGGCAATGCCTCTCATACAACTATTTTTAAGTTTTCTACGGAATAAAACATTAAGAGAAATGGTTTAGGAATATACATCGTGATTATTTTGAAGTCAATGACAAAACTGTAGTGCGTACACAACATTTTGAGAATAAGTTTGGGGTTAGGGAAGATTTTATATTGCAAATTGCTTTACGTCGCACCGACACAGATAGGTCTGATGGCGACGATAGGACAGGAAAGGGCTATAAGTGGGAAGGAAGCGGCCGTAGCCTTAATTGAGGTACAGCCCCAGCATTTGCCTGGTGCAAAAATGAGAAACCACGGAAAACCATCTTCAAGACTACCGATAGTGGGGCTCGAACCCACTATCTTCCGAATACTGGATAATGGCTGCATATCAGCGACTGCAGCTATCGAGCTCGGTGGTTAGGAAAGACTTTTGTCTAATTTCAAATGGTGAACCTATTCGTGTTCCGCGAAAAATATTAATTTAGATGGAATATAATTGATATTGTGATATTCCGTCAGTGTCTATGTGCTTCAAAGTGTCGAGTGATTTAGATGCAAGTGTATTTTACAATAATCTTTATTTGTCTGCGGAAATGTTCGGCTGGATCTTGTAGTATGTCAAAACGTATTAGTGTGACAGATGGAGCAATCTGTATACAGTTGCACAGACGAAATAGTGACTTCGAGGGATTAGCAGTGTTTGTAACACAGGGCTTTACACTACCAACACCTTCCTATTCATGCTGGGATTATGTTATCAAGCAGACTACACCGAACTGAAGCTCGCCCATGTTGTTAAAAATCAATGTTTAGAGTCAATAAAGTTTCTGCACTCATGATCTTTAACGGGTAAAAACTTATTATATCTTTAGTGTCTGAACGTTTCATTACTCATTGTGTGAAGTGCTGATATGCTATGCCATATGTGAATCATTACCGGGGCGGTTCATTGGGTTAACATAATCATTTTGGGTGTACTTGGGCTGAGTGGCTCAGACGGTTAAGGCGCTGGCCATAACCCCAAGGTGATAGGTTCAATCATGGCTCAGTCCGGTGCTATTTGAAGGTGCTCAAATACGTCAGCCTCCTGTCGGTAGATTTATCGGTACATAAAAGAACTCCTGAGGGACTTCATTCCGGCACTTCCACGTCTCCAAAAACCGTAAAAAAGTAGTTAGTGGGACGTAAAGTCAATAACATCATTATTTCGGGTCGACTTCCTTTTTCATTGGGTACTGAATATAAGAAATTGTGCACCAGTTCAAAACTAAGGCAACAGATTATGTTTCATAGTTCTCATGCGAGCGAATAAATCGAGGAATTTCGCACCTTAATTTATTTTGAAATATTCAAAGTGATGTTATAAATATAATTTTTAACAGTTTTATAATGTATTTTCATATATCCAGCGAAATGAAATCTAAGAGAACTAATTGAAATGTCTAATTAATCAGCTTGTTGTTCTCTTTTTAGTAGAATATTATGTGATTCTGCTTGATTATATGTGGTGCTTACTTGATGGCGAAGCGTTTTCATATGTGAAGAAGTGATTTTCTACGTGATGTTACATTTATCATGTTAAATTACCGCCGTTTGTGTAATTTGTACGTGACATTTTCGTGTTAGCCAGTACCAACAGTCCGGCTACTTCAGCCGCCATATTTTTTATGTTACGGTCTGAAGATTGGAGTCGGTCTTAGTCTGAACATGGCGTTCAAGGTTATCGATTTATCGTTGTTGGTTAGATGGTTAGATGGTATGGCACTTCAATTTTATTCATGCATGATATGAAGGGTTCTTTCTCAGACATTTTGGGTTCTATCATCTCACCTAGATATTTACATTTTCCAACTAGCTTGATCTTCCCTTGTCCTTGCTTTATGTTTGTTACATAGTGAGTTTTCTCGAAGGAGATATGAAGACCTGCTTCACTGCCTGAAGCTAGCTGATTTGTTTTGTAGCTGTCTACAACGAATCGGAAAAGATTGCTAGATCATTTGGAAAAGCAAGACAATCAATTACAAGGTTAGTGTTCTGTCACTCCACTGTCACTTCTCATTTCCTTTCCCCAATCGCGGATGACTTTCTTTAGAACATATTATTATTATTATTATTATTATTATTATTATTATTATTATTATTATTATTATTATTTTATAACCACCGAGAGCTCAACGCTTGTGACATGTGGTGTCGCAGAACCAGCTGTGTCTAGCAGTATTGACATGGATTTGTACTAGACTCCTCTCTATTTTGTCCGCATCACTTTGCCACCATTAATTCAGCGGCAGCCGGTGTAAATGGGACAGGCAGTCCCTTCATGGCGATGTTTACAACGCTTCACTACTGGGCCATGTAGACTAAACAGGTTCTCTTATCAACACCGAGAAACCTCAGCCGATGAACGTAATTAGCTTCAGTTCAGTTCTCTGTCAGGCTCCCTGTCTAAATAGTTAGCATGCTAGCCCTTGGCCCAAGGGTTACCGGGTTCGATTCCCGATTGGGACGGGGGTTTTAACCTTTAATGGTTAATTCCAATGGCTTGGGGACTGAATATGTATCAGCCGTCTTCAGCATGAGAATTTATATATATACATTTTTTTGCTAGTTGCTTTACGTCGCACCGACACAGATAGGTCTTATGGCGACGATGGGACGGGAGAGACCTAGGAGTGGGAAGGAAGCGGCCGTGGCCTTAATTAAGGTATAGCCCCAGCATTTGCCTGGTGTGAAAATGGGAAATCACGGAAAACCATTTTCAGGGCTGCCGACAGTGGGGTTCGAACCTACTATCTCCCGAATACTGGATACTGGCCGTACTTAAGCGACTGCAGCTATCGAGCTCGGTAATTTATCATTGGTAGGGCCCCATTCGGACAGAGGCGAAGGTCGCCTGTACGCCGTCACTTCGTCACCAGGCTTCTTCGGAGGCCAATAGATGTTGCCATTTTTAGCCAAAATTTTGAATTTTCAGTTTTAAACTTAAAAATCCCTCAATTCCTCCTCTTTCAAATCCCGTCATCACCTTTTTCCTAACACCATTTTTAAACCTCTAAATGCTGTATTTAAAGGGTAGCAGCTCTTCGTACATAGCGCAAACATACGGCCGTTTCTCTCACGTTGTCAGATAATATTTGCTTCAAAGTTATTTCGGACTACCATTTCAATAACCCCGCTGAAATATATTTACCTTGTAGTAGGCCTAGCTGTGCATAAGAGGGGAGAGAAGTCTGAGAGCAGTTTTAATGCAAGTATGATTCTTAAACCTTTCAGTTGCATTTTTCTAGCAATTATCAGCCCCTTGCGACAGAGTTCTTATCAGGTTCATCTGAAATTTTCTGATAAAGTTTCAATATGTAAAGGAATTAAAATTAGTTCTGTATTTTATCATCAGCTGAATATTACCTTCGTATCTTTGTTCCTAAAATAGCACGAAACTAGAATCTTGCCTGTTGTATAAATAATGTAAAATTGTAAAACTTATACATTCAACATCCTATATCTGACAGCAAAACCCAGAATTATTATTAAACATACGATTGTGTTTGACAAGTCTGTCAAATTATATCCCAAAAATAATGAAAAGTGTACCGCAAAGATAATTTTCAATGCAACATCAAAAATAAATGTTATTTGTTAATAACTTTGCAACAAAGCCTCCGTGGCTCAGACGGCAGCGCGTCGGCATCTCACCGCTAGATACCTTTCTTCAAATCCTGGTCACTCCATGTGAGATTTGTGCTGGACAAAGCGGAGGCGGGACAGGTTTTTCTCCGGGTACTCCGGTTTTCCCTGTCATCTTTCATTCCAGCAACACTCTCCATTCTCATTTCATAGCATCTATCAGTCATTAATAAATCACTTTGGGAGTGGCGGCCCCATCATACTAACAGCCTATATCTGCTTCATTCATTACATCCCTGACTCGGTCAATGACTGGAAAACAGATTGTAGGTTTTCATTTTCAACTTTGCAACAAATTAACTAATCACTTCAGATTTTCTGTGGTGCTCTATCTTATTAATACGTGCTTGTGTTTCAAAAATGGTTGTGATAAGGGGTAAATTGTAGTAGTTCCAAATTTCAGTCTTAACTCCCCTTAAATTCTCTGTTACCGGGCGAGTTGGCGTGAGGTTAGGGCCGCGCAGCTGAGAGCTTGCATCCGGGAAATAGTGGGTTCGAACCCCACTGTCGGCAGCCCTCAAGATGGATTTCCGTGGTTTCCCATTTTCACACCATGCTAATGCTGAGGCTGCTCCTTAATTAAAGCCACGGCCGCTTCCTTCCCACTCCTACGCCTTTCCTATCCTATCGTCGCCATAATACCTATCTGTGTCGGTTCGACGTAAAATTAACTTGTAAAAAAAATCTCTGTTACCCAGACGGAAACCCCCTGATTTGCTTGTTTCCTTCTTGGACAGTATTATATTTGCGCGGCCTGGGGAGTCTTGACTCGATGCTGTTTTTTCTTTATCATTCGCCGGGTTGAAACACTTCCCATTGTGATTAATGTTAAGAAGTGCTGTAAATCTGCTTGTTTAGACTCTAAAAGCCATAGCACCCTTAGTATGCGATACGGTTACATCACTGAATTTTATGTTAATATACCACTTCTGATAACAAACAACACAAAAGAAAAGGTAGTTATTAATATACTGCAAGAGTAAAAAAATGTAAAGGATGTGTCATATATATACACCATAAAATATCTCTAGCCTGCAACTTGAAATTAAGACATTATCAAACAGTGGCTCGACCAGAAATTTTATATGCAGCAGAAACTCTTAAACTTACAAGAATTGGGATCTTTAAAAATTAGAAAAAGTTGAAAGAAGAATTTTGAAATAAATACTGGAACCTATAAAAAACAAAAATGCTGAATTTAGACTAAGATCAAACAGAGAGCTATGTTTAAAAGTTGAAAACTGACAACTGTAATGAGGAAAAAAACACTCCAGTTTATTGGACACATTTATGGAATGAATAACAATAGACTAACTATACAAATCTTCAACTTATTGAACAGTTACAAATCAAATCCAACGTGGTTCATTGAAATTGAAAAGGATTAGGAAAAGGCTGGAATTAAAATAGATACGATAGAAAACAGAACACGTTTTTAGAGAAGTGACACGAAAGGCAGGATTTCAGGAAAGAAAGAAATTAGCAACTGGAAGAAAATAGTTTCAAGAGGAAAGGAACAATATTATCAGAAAATGAAGGAAGTTTGAAAAAGAAGAAAGTTAAATGCAAAGGAAACTAACCAAAGTGGCTTTATCGTACCCTCAAAAGGGTTATTATAATAATAATAATAATAATAATAATAATAATAAAATCAAGACATTATCAAACAGTGGCCCGATCAGAAATTTTATATGCAGCAGAAACTCTTAAACTTACAAGAATTGGGGATCTTTAAAAATTAGAAAAAGTTTGGAGGAATATTATTTATTTATTTATTTATTTATTTATTTATTTATTTATTTATTTATTTATTTATTTATTTATTTATTTATTTATTTATTTATTTATTTATTTATTTATTTATTTATTTATTTATTTATTTATTTATTTATTTATTTATTTATTTATTTATTTATTTGACTTTAGCAGTGGCGAAGTTAGGGCTCGTGGCCCTCTCTTTCACTTAACCACGTGAATTACAATTTAGTATATATATAAAAGAGATGTACTATTCTGTTCTAAAATCAAGGAAAACTAACCTAAATAAAACACATGGAGAATATATAAAGAAGAATGAAATCTAAGCTCAGCAAATAATACAAAGTAACGAGTAATCCGGAACATAAAAGTAAAAAAGAATGAGGAAAGCTATAATGAAAAGTTACATACTAACTGAAGAACATAAGCAGTGCAAGAACAGTACACATTACATAATAAATTAACAGAAATGCAAGTGTGGCAATAAATAGTTATCTGTGTACAGGAGTTGAAAGCTAAATATCATGTACATTTACTCTATAACTATAAAAATATAATAACAACCACATAATAATTATAAAGACAACAGTTTTCTTCAGCTGTACAGTAAAATATCGATTTTACTAGCCTAAGTACCACAATCACACAACCTATCAGACTTCACCAGCCATACGAAACAATCAGCGGTATTCAACAGATAATCTCTGCAAGCTATTTTAAATTTTGTTGTTGGAGTTAAGAGTTCCTGACAGCAGCTGGAAGTGAATTCCAGAGTCATGACCCAGCCACAACGAAGGATCCATTATATATTGAAGGGCGATTGATTTGAATAGCGAGGTAAGTGCCAGATCTAGTGTTACAATTATGGAAGGAGGATAATAAATGGAATTTTGATTAAATGTATTTGGGTAGATTTTCCTTCAGCGTTCGATAAATTAACGTAAGTATGTGAAACTTCCGTCGCCTTTCGGGTTTCAGCCAGGATAGAGCTGTGTAGCTAGGGGTTATGTGAGCATCATGATTCAAGTTAAAGGCAATTCGAAGACCAGACTTCAATGCTCGTTGAAATTTGGTAGCTTGTTCACGAGTTGCATCAACGAGGACAATGTCGCAATAGTCAAGTATAGGTAGTATCAATGTTTGGAGGAAGTTTTATCTTTACGTCTTGTGGCAAAATGTCCTTATGTCGTTTTAGAGGGTGTAGCGTCGCGTACATCTTTCTAAATGTATTTCTTACGTGTGCTGACCAGTCAGGAGTTTCAGTCAGGGTCATACCTAGGTTCTTCACTTCCTTACTAAACGGGATTACGGTTGCATTTAATGTCACCGGAAGAATGGTATAATTGTTATACATGGCGTTTAATAATTTCTGAGAACCGATTATAATTGTTTGAGTTTTTCGGGTTAAGGAGAAGAAAGTTTTTACTGGCATACACACTGAGTTGTTGTAGGTCGGAGTTAATATCTCTTATTGCATGCGAAGTATCTTTTATATTAACGTGGCAGTAAATTTGGAGGGCATCGGCAAAAAGCTAATATCTATTATACTTTATTTTAGAGGATATGTCATTAATATAGAGGGCAAACAGAAGCAGACCAAAGACAGAATCCTGTGTAGCTCCAGCCGTCTTGACCCGCCACTGTGAAGTAATATCGTGAGCTATAACACGTTGCTTACGATCTGTAATGTAGGAGAGGAAAAATCTTGAAGCTTCAGTGCCAAAAAATGATTCAAGTTTTTTAACAATGCTTGAGTAACATACATACATACATACATACATACATACATACATACATACATACATACATACATACATACATACATACATACATTATCATTATAGACTGTTATGCCTTTCAGCGTTCAGTCCGCAAGCCTCTGTGAATTTACTAAACGTCGCCACAATCCTCGATTTGCAACTAGTGTTGTGGCCTCATTTAGTTCTATACCTCTTTAAATCGTTAGAAACCGAGTCTAACCATCGTCGTCTTGGTCTACCTCTACTTCTCTTACCCTCCATAGCAGAGTCCATTATTCTCCTAGATAACCTATCCTCCTCCATTCGCCTCACATGACCCCACCACCGAAGCCGGTTTATGCGTACAGCTTCATCCATCGAGTTCATTCCTAAATTAGCCTTTATCTCCTCATTCCGAGTACCCTCCTGCCATTGTTCCCACCTGTTTGTACCAGCAATCATTCTTGCTACTTTCATGTCTGTTACTTCTAACTTATGAATAAGATATCCCGAGTCCACCCAGCGTTCGCTCCCGTGAAGCAAAGTTGGTCTGAAAACAGACCGATGTAAAGATAGTTTCGTCTGGGAGCTGACTTCCTTCTTACAGAATACAGTCGATCGCAGCTGCGAGCTCACTGCATTAGCTTTACGGTACATTGATTCAATCTCACTTACTATATTACCATCCTGGGAGAACACACAACCTAAATACTTGAAATTATCAACCTGTTCTAGCTTTGTGTCACCAATCTGACATTCAATTGTTGAATTTCTTACCTACTGACATCAATTTAGTCTTCGAGAGGCTAATTTTCATACCATACTCATTGCACCTATTTTCAAGTTCCACGATATTAGACTGTAGGCTTTCGGCACAATCTGCCATTAAGACCAAGTCGTCAGCATAGGCCAGACTGCTTACTACATTTCCACCTAATTGAATCCCTCCCTGCCATTTTATACCTTTCAGCAGATGATCCATGTAAACTACAAACAGCAAAGGTGAAAGATTACAGCCTTGTCTAACCCCTGTAAGTACCCTGAACCAAGAACTCATTCTGCCATCAATTCTCACTGAAGCCCAATTGTCAACATAAATGCCTTTGATTGCTTTTAATAATCTGCCTTTAATTCCATAGTCCCCCAGTATGGCGAACATCTTTTCCCTCGGTACCCTGTCATATGCTTTCTCTAGATCTATGACACATAAACACAACTGCCTATTCCTCTCGTAGCATTTTTCAATTACCTGGCGCATAGTGAAAATCTGATCCTGACAGCCTCTCTGTGGTCTGAAACCACACTGGTTTTCATCCAACTTCCTTTCAACGACTGATCGCACCCTCCCTTCCAAGATGCCAGTGAATACTTTGCCTGGTATACTAATCAGTGAGATACCTCGATAGTTGTTGCAATCCTTCCTGTTCCCTTGCTTATAGATAGGGGCAATTACTGCTTTTGTCCAATCTGAAGGTACCTTACCAACACTCCACGCTAATTTTACTACTCTATGAAGCCATTTCATCCCTGCCTTCCCACTATACTTCACCATTTCAGGTCTAATTTCATCTATTCCTGCTGCCTTATGACAATGGAGTTTATTTACCATCCTTTCCACTTCCTCAAGCATAATTTCACCAACATCATTTTCCTCCTCCCCTTGAGCTTCGATGTTCACAACACCAACAGGATGATTTCCTTTTACATTGAGAAGATGTTCAAAATATTCCCTCCACCTCCCCAGTGATTCCCTGGGATCTATTATAAGTTCACCTGAATTACTCAAAACACTGTTCATTTCCTTTTTCCCTCCCTTCCTAAGATTCTTTATTACTGTCCAGAAAGGTTTCCCTGCTGCTTGACCTAGCCTTTCCAGGTTATTACCAAAATCTTCCCATGACTTCTTTTTGGATTCAACAATTATTTGTTTCGCTCTGTTTTTTTTTCATTTACATACAACTCCCGATCTGCCTCGGCCCTTGTTTGGAGCCATTTCCTATAAGCCTTCTTTTTACGTTTACAAGCTGCTCTCACTTCATCTTTCCACCAAGATGTTCGCCTTTTCCCATCTTTACACACAGTTGTTCCAAGGCATTCCCTGGCTGTTTCTACTACAGCATCTCTGTATGCCACCCATTCACTTTCTATATCCTGAACCTGCTTAATGTCTACTGTTCGAAACTTCTCACTAATCATATCCATGTACTTCCGTCTAATTTCCTCGTCCTGGAGATTTTCTACCCTTATTCGTTTGCAGACAGATTTCACTTTCTCTACCTTAGGCCTACAGATACTTAGTTCACTACAGATCAGATAGTGGTCTGTATCATCGAAAAATCCCCGGAAAACTCGTACATTCCTAACAGATTTCCTGAATTCAAAGTCTGTTAAGATATAGTCTATTATGGATCTGGTACCCCTAGCCTCCCATGTGTAGCGGTGAATAGCTTTATGCTTGAAGAATGTATTCGTAACAGCTAAACCCATACTAGTACAGAAGTCCAGCAAACGCTTCCCATTCCCATTAGCTTCCATATCTTCCCCACATTTACCAATCACCCTTTCGTATCCTTCAGTTCTATTCCCAACTCTTGCATTGAAATCGCCCATTAGCACTATTCTATCCTTGCTGTTTACCCTGACTACGATGTCACTCAATGCTTCATAAAACTTGTCAACTTCATCCTCATCTGCACCCTCACATGCTGAATACACGGACACAATTCTAGTCCTAATTCCTCCAACTGACAAATCGACCCACATCATTCGCTCATTTACGTGCCTAACCGAAACTATGTTGCGTGCGATGGTATTCCTGATAAAGACCCCTACCCCAGACTCTGCCCTTCCCTTTCTAACACCCGTCAAGTACACTTTATAATCTCCTATCTCTTCCTCGTTATCTCCCCTTACCCGAATATCACTTACTCCTAGCACATCCAGATGCATCCTCTTTGCTGACTCAGCCAGTTCTACTTTCTTTCTTCCATAAGCCCCATTAATATTGATAGCTCCCCATCGAATTCCATTTCGTTCGCCAAGTTGTTTCCAAGGAGTCCCTCGCCTGTCAAACGGGAGTGGGACTCCATTACTCCCATAGGTCCGAGGCTTGCTTAAAGTGTTCTGAGCTCGGTAAATTCATGAAGCAGGATGCTACCCTACTTGCACATAGTCCAATTGAGGATCTCTCCTCTAACGGGTTATGGACCACCGGTGAATTGTATAGTCCTAGCCGCCTGAGCACAAGGAGGGCCATGACTCAGAATATGTCCGAGATGCCCACTCCCATTCCATAGCAACTGGTACGACTCTCAGGACCACTTACTAGGCCACTCAGCCGTTGCCCATGGTTCACGAACTAGGACGTGACTACAGTAACCCACAAACATGAACCATAATGCTTGAGTAATAATAATAATAATAATAATAATAATAATAATAATAATAATAATAATAATAATAATTCTGAATCATCTGATGCCCCAGTTAAACCCTGAAAAATGAACAGTGCTAAATTGTATGAATGTATAACTTGGTTTCTCCCGTCTATCGAAACTAATTCAGTATAACATACAATTAGAAAATATCTTTAAAAAGGAATACATTTATTAAATTAATTCTGTTTTAAATGAATGGTATCTTTTAAAAGTGTAATATATATAAATAAAAACGTAACGACCGTGTGTCTGTACATTGACTATTTTGGCTAAATTTTCCTTCATTTTTCCGTTTCAGGTGTAATAATGACCATTTGCAAATCTTTTAGCTTTGGTGTCTGTTTGTTTGTTTTCTGAGTCCTTATAGCTTGTAAACTATTGGATATATTTCTTCCAAACTTTATACTTAGAATCCGCCTGTCCTTGGGTAGGTTTTAGGGCCTATATTGTTTCTAAATCCCTGAATTGACTGGGGGTTTCTACGAAACCGAAACCGTGATTTGGCACGCCCACAAAATATACACAACCAAACTTAATAGAAATGTACCTGCCTTAATAGAAACTAATTTCCAAAACTTTTTCTCATGTACATCATTTAGATACGAGGATTAATAAGGAAAATATCATTAAGGAGCCGTTTTTCAGTCCAAGTTCGAGCGGACTTACCCTAAAAGCGGGTACGTGTAAAGCATATTTCTTGTAACTGCAAAACTACTGGAAATAGTTTAACCAAACTTCATATTTAGCCGGCCCCGTGGTGTAAGGGTAGCGAGCCTGGCTGTTACCCGGAAGCTCCGGGTTCTATTTCCGACCTGCATCTGTGGGCTGGTTCGAGGTCCACTCCGCCTACGGGATTACAATTGAGGAGCTATCTGACGGTGAAATAGCGGCCTCGGTCTAGAAAGCCAAGAATAATGGACTAGAGGATCCGTCTTACTGACCACACGACACCTCGTAATCTTTAGGCCTTCGGGCTGAGCAGCCATAGTAGGCCATGGTCCTTCGGGTCTGTTGTTCCATGGGTTTTTGGGGGATTTTTAAACTTCATATGTAGCATCCCCCTCTCCAAAAGTAGCTTATACGGTCCATAGGATTTCGAATTTCCGGAGTGGACTGGGGGTTTATAGGAAACCGAAACCGTGATTTTACTCTCCTACAAAATATACCAGACCAATCTGGATGGGAATCGACCAATCTTGGTGGAAATCCATTTCTAAAACTTTTTTCTGAGTGGATGATTAATAAGGGAGATATCATTAACGGACTATTTTACACGCCAAGTCAAGTGGACATAGCCTTAAAGGTGTTGTTCGTGGAGCAGATTCCGTATCTACATAACTAAAATTGTAACGACCGTGTGTCTGTATATTGACTATTTTGGTGAAGTTATCGGTTTCAGGTTTTATAATGACCATCTGCATATTTTTTTATCTTTTGTGTCTGTTATTTTTATTTGTCTGATTGTACGTTTGTTGTGTTCTTATAACAGGAATATTGCTGGATATATTTCTACCTGTCCTTGGGTACGTTTTAAGGCCAATATTTCTAAATCCCGGATTGGTTCTGGGAGCTTATAGGAAGTCGAAACTGATTTTACCCTCCCACAAAGTATACACGATCAATTTTAATAGAATATTATCAGCCATAATGGAAATCGATTTCTAAAAACTTTCTTTCTCATGTGCATCTTTTTAATAGGATAACAAGGGAGATATAATTAACGGACTGTTTTACAGGCTGTCATGCTCTTTCATGGCGAGTTAAAGGGTTTAACTAAAGAGCCGTATTACTCTTTACGATAGCATAGATAAAAAGAGAGGTTATCGTCAGCTATTGGTTTCATCAGTCTTCAGCTTCAGCCAAAGCTCCACTCCCGGTTTCAGAAGAACAATAATATGTAACCGAGAAGTAGGCTACGCACAACTTCAGGCCATGAATGGAACCGTTCAATAAACTCTGTGATCGTCCTCATTCTGTCCCCAGTTTGTTCAGCTTTATCGTACTTAACGTTAGGCTACTGCCACGTACTTCCGTGGAAGAATATCAGTTTAACATGCCCTATTAAACGTTCGAATACAGGCATGTAACTTCGCATAAATTCATGAAAAAATCGTGAAATCGATTAACAATTTCCGTGCGAAGAACGGGTATATTAGTTCCTTAATAAATGCTTCATTTTTCAGGTTCCTAAATTTATGTTGCTCTAAATTAGTTTCGACCGAATGAAGAACCTCATAGTTATAAATTAACTAAGTCGATACTGAAGAGAAATGGATCCGAATCCTTGGCTGAGTGGTCAGGGTTGAGGCCTTCGGTTCAGAGGGTCCCGGGTTCGATTCCCGGCCGAATCGGGGATTTTAATCTCGTCTGAATAATTCCTCTGCCTCGGGGACTGGATGTTTCTGTTTGTCCCAACAGTTTCTACTTCATATTCGGACAACACAATACACAAAAACCACCACAGAAAAATGCCATAGTGATTACATCCTTCCTTAGAGGGTTGTCGTTAGGAAGGGCATCCATCCATAAAACAAGGCATGTGCGGCGCAGTTCGCACCCACAAAAATAAAACAAAATGATAATATTATTCCTACGATTATTGAAATAACGTAGCCTATGTTAGAAGAAGAAGAAGATAATGAAGAGAAATGACTGCCATAATATCAAGTTGTATTTTGTTAAATGAAGAAATATATCTTTCTGATCTCACATTTCAAATTATTCGGGTATTACGGGAATAGGAAATAAATCATGAAATTGAGAAAAACTACAAGACTCTTCGTTCTTTTCAAGTGGATTGGCTGGTGCTTGAAGTCCCACTTATGACGACCCGCATTGTTAAGATAAACCCTACACTTAACCCGCTTCTGATGTTCCTGAATTGCTCGCAGATATCAGCATCACAGACGGCCAGATCTCGTGGACTGTCTCATTAATAAGGATAAGTGGGCAATAAAGAGAACTGGAAATAATTCGATGTTATTGTTGCAGTCGATCAGTCATCAGATCTCTGATGCTAAGTACGCTGACCAATCAGCCAAGGAACATTATTATTATTATTATTATTATTATTATTATTATTATTATTATTATTATTATTATTATTATTATTATTATTGTTGTTGTTGTTGTACCGGGGGTACACCCGCTCCATACATTTTAAACAAACGCCTTTTTGAAGGTCATCTATAACATCAACTCTGAAACTGCTAGCAGAAGAAGTTTGAACATTTATCGACAGATGTCGCTACTATAAATTTATGTGCGCCCTCTGGGGCGAGGATGAACAATTAATTTTCAAAGTAATTTTGCGTGTCAAGGTTTCCTAAACTGTATAGTTTATTTATTGTTTTTGGTGTTCTAAGGTCTTATATCTCTTCCCGCCCGCTTGAAATTGTAGCCAATAGGAAATTTTGTACATTTATTTAGGTAACCAATCAGAGTCTTTGATATTTTATTGTCCAATGGAAATTGTGGGTGTGTCAGGGCTTCAGCCCAGAGAAATCTGGAACCTTCCTCTCCGCTATAAAAGCTGGGACATTTCGGGCCATGTTGTCTTTTCGATCGCTCCGAACTTAGGGAATAAAGAGTGAGAACCCTCTTGTATTCCCATTCAACTTGACATTGAGGTGACTATGATTTTGTAGTCTTTAAAATCCATCTCTTAATTATGAAAATTAAAATTTTTCCTTTCATCTAGTCACCTCCGTAGTATAGCCTTAACCTCTGCAACTTCAGGCCATAAGCCCACATAGGGTTTTGACGATGTTCTGGTGAAATCTGAAGGAGTGCAAGAGTTCGCCTCCTAACATTTTGATTTTCGGCCAGAAACGTTAAACTTTTCTTTTTTAACCAAGGCCAGATAGAATGGGCACTTATTGCCCCTGTTAAAATTCATTATTTTTATTCTATTTTCCTATGTAATTTCGACTGCTGAGCAAATAAGACAGTGTATACTGTTGGTTTTTATTAAATGCATTGTGCCTTAAAGAAGGCCTGAAACTAGTAAATAATCGAGAAGAGTCTCGTAGTGAGCTACAGACAGAAAACGGTTACAAAAACATAATAGCCTCAAATTCAAGTTGATAGAGAATTCGAGAGGGTGTCACACCCTCATTTCCCGAATTTCGACTAAGTTTCTAGGCTAGTTTTGAGATTTACAATAGAAGATGAAATTTACATAATTGAAGATTGGAAATTTAAGATTACATTATTAAAGATTGGAAACCTTCCCCTCGAGCTAGCTTTCAGAGCCTATCACATAGTTATTAAATGGCTGTAGAGCAAAGGCGGTCTTTCTACTGATGTAAAATTTGGAGCTCCGTCTCCTTGAGTATGTATTGAAGGGAGCAATGGTGCTCTTGTTAAATTTGTAACGGGGGAGCTTCAAGCTCATGTTGCTAAATTATTATTATCTGATTATTCCAGGTTTTTCTTATACTGTTTCTCGAGCTCACGAGCTAGACCTTGTACCTGATTATTTTGTTATTTGCTTATCAAAGTGTAAAGTTTGAAGAAAAAAAAACAATTCAGGAAAGAAATATATTCCAAATTTTAAAGCTTTAAACTACAAGTTTTTCTATCCACCTATTGATGCCCGCGCCTTCTTTAACCTCTGTTCACCACGATATCTCCGTAACTATTATTATTGTTATTATTTTAAGGCCTCTCCGACTCCTTGTCAGAATGGTCAGCGTATTGGGCTTCGGTTCAGAAGGCTTTAGGTTCGAAACCCGGGCGGGCCGGGCAGTTTAACTACATATGGTTAATTCATCTGGCGCAGGGCTGGCTGTTTGTGTTCTTAATACACTTCTTACAACGGACCTCACTACCACCCACCACAGAAACAAACAAAAGGGAATACATAGTTCCACATAAGATTGGCGTCAGGAAGGACAACCGTCCCATAACTGGGTCAAATCTATATCAGTCCCGACGGCTACAATACTGGAAAAATTGTCGCTAAGGAGTACCTTAAATGCGAAAAATTCTTATCAGTACATTTAATGGCAAATTAAAAGAACTATTTTCAGGTTAAATTTCCAGCATTCTGGCATCATCACAATCTAATGAATGAATGAATGAATGAATGAATGAATGAATGAATGAATGAATGAATGAATGAAATAATCGTATTATTATTATTATTATCATCGATAACAGTGACGAATGTTGTCCTAGTGTGTAACACACACAGTTTGTTTGGAATGTGTGTGGCAACCTTATCAGAAAGTCTTAATGCAGTGTTTAATTTTTTAATAGAATATTTTGAATGTATGCGGTGTGAAGAAAATTATCGTGACATCTTACCGAGTCATCATGAAGAACTTCTTAACTGAGAAATATTATAACTGTTATACTTAATTATCCCAAGTGCTTATAATTTTCCTCTGCTGGTTTGAAATTAAAAGAAGCACTCGCAGCAGCATGTAACGATGCATTGTCTCTATGAAATCACCGAGAATATTTAGTTTAAATTCAGTTCAGTTATCGTTGGTATATAAACGATCACATTATCTTTCTTTCAAGACCGGGCGAGTTGGTAGTGCGATTAGGGGCGCGCAGCTGTGAGCTTGCATCCGGGAGATAGTGGGTTCGAACCCCACTGTCGGCAACCCTGAAGATGGTTTTCCGTGGTTGGCCATTTTCAGACCAGAAAAATGCTGGGACTGTACCTTAATTAAGGCCACGGCCCCTTCCTTCCCATTCCTAGGCCTTTCCTATCCCATCGTCGCCATAAAACCTATCTGTGTCGGTGCGACGTAAAACAAATAGCAAAAAAAAAAAAAAAATTCAAGAAAATAATTTATTTCGCAAATCCTGAGAACATTTACTCCCAATTCTCCATTTCTCTTTCTGAATATGCCAAGCACAGCTATCTCCGTACGGGCCATGAATGTACTGATACCTTATATATGGCGATTTTTTATTAAGCTATAAATTTCATGAACTTGTGTTGTGCGAACTAGCTGCGTCCTTCTTCGTAGTCCATTCCCTTTTTCCTCGAAAGGACGTGATGCCTTCGTGAGTCTTCTCTAAGTCTCTCTCCAGTTAGCCATGTAGATCGCATCTTGGAAACTTAACCAAGCATATAATTTACGATTTGCGGAATCCATCAAATTGGAGGGCGACCCCTTGTGAACGAGCCATCCTAATTGCCCACAATAACTTGAGAGTTGGCCCTTGTCAGTGCCGTTGCTGGAATCTATTTGGCAGTCGAGCCGAAATTCCGAGTTCTTTCTGTATAGAGTCATTAGTGCGATGTATTGCAATGGAATGGGTAGCATCCTCCTCTAACTCCACATATCAAGTGAATCAATTCTTCACTCTTGTTGACTAGTTTCAATTTTAGTGACCTGGATATATCAACCTATCCACATGTTCGTCGGTTTCACCATCGTTGTTCTGGCGATTGCAGTTTTTCGGATTTCATTCTCCATTTTTACCGGAGCTTGTTACAGTGGAGCCAAGGTAGAAACAGTTTTTCACCACTTCATACCCACCAATATTTTTAAAGTGACAGAAATTGTTTGAGCAGTCTATTACCATTACTTTTCATTACTACCTCTGGCACCTCTACTACCTCAAGTCCAAACTGCACTTATTTCACTCTGTCGGGTCATAATGGTTGTGAGTACAATTTCGTAAGTGTTACGATAACTGTATCATCAGCATATTTCAGGTTATTGATAAGCTCTCCACCTATTCTGGTTCCTCAATCCCAGTTCTCAAAAGTCGTGCGCACGATTAGCTCGTTCTAGAGTTAAATAATATTTGGAAGAAGACACATCATTCTTTCACACTAGCTGATATGTTGAACTATTTGAAGAGTGTTTTGCCTACCCACACTTTCACTGTGTGTTTCCTTCGCAAAGCTACTTTATCAAACCAGATATGCTGCATACAACTCCTTAATGTTTAAGTCATCCTTCTCTCCCGTAATCGGTGAGGAATCAATTCTCCTTCTATCCTACCCTGAGCAGAGCGCGTTATGATATGAGATAGGGTAGAGTAAGGAAACGATTGTAATGGAAATGGTGTTGTGTCGGAGTGACTGGAATACAATCCGTCTCATTTCTCGAGCTGATATCCCTATTACTGGCGCCTCATCTCACTAACTTTACATATTTAACATTAAAAGCACTGACATTTAAATACCGGTATGTATTTGATCTGGATGCAACTGCATACTGGGTGAACATGTTACACTAAATAGTGTGACAAATTCTATTGGTTATAAAATAATCTCAAGAGGACTTACACAACATTAATTTACCAGAATATATTTGTGGTTTATTAATATCTGTAATATATACATCAAATACTGATCCTTTGATAACAGTAGCTTATACGAAAAATCCCTCCAAGTAAACTTCTGACTAAATTCAGAGCTACTTGATTAATATTAGAAATTTAAATTCCAGGACGTTATTCGATGTTCTATTAGATGCCTGGAGTCAGTGTGATGGTGAATGTGTATAAATCGACCTGAACCCTCATTCATTCCTCTGTATTTGCTCTAGTCTCTCCTGTTGTGCTTCTTATGTATGAGAAGTATGGTTGCTGATTTTCATTCTTCCGGCAGCTTTTTTTGTTTCCATATGGCATTACGCTCGTACAGGCTGTTTATTCGCTCTGAATGTTCAGCAGTTGATTCTTAATTGGAACTCATTTTAACCGAATATGATTTCCATTACACGATTTCCTCTTTAATTGAATTCTCCTTCCCTCGTGCAGAAAGAGTAACGTTAATTTGAAGCAGCCGTGGTTTCACTTTCCTTCTATCAGACACTATGTTGTTCAAGTTTTCGTAGCCTTAACGTAGAAATATTTCCCATGAGCACATATTTTCTATTATGTATTGAACTAGAGCACAGCTAACTTCGGATTAAATTCGAAGAAGAATTCACCCTACTGTAAGAGTAAACGTCCAAGAATACGTGTGCACTGCGGTGCATAATAAATGAAGAGTCATAGAAATGTATCTCTAAAACGAGCAATGTAAAGCATAGGCGTACGTCCGTATTACGTGCCGCCTGGCTAGGCCATTCCGATATGAAATGGTATTCTATGATATATGCGGGCAAAGAGCATTTCTTTCTTACCCGCTCCATGTGCGGTGGCTGCCTTGATAGCTCTATCACTCCCTAAGTTTTTCTCGCACTACCCGTCTTAAATGAAAGTTCCCTGTATTCGATCGCTCTTTTGATATTCCAACAACAACAACAACAACAACAACAACAACAACAATAATAATAATAATAATAATAATAATAATAATAATAATTTTATGTTCAAAGGAATAAAAGAGGCTTTCTAACCGAGAGAATCATAAGAAAGCGAATATTGAAAATCCATAGCCTTATTTTAGTCACTCGACCGGGTCAGGAATGGAATGATTGAAGGCCCATCTAGCGGCGAGGATAGACATTGTGCCGGCTGCCGAATCCTGTCGCACTCCTCTAGGGCAATGTTTAATCACTGACAGATTAAATGATATTGGTGAGTGCTGATGGAATGAAAGATGACAGGGGAAACCGAACCGGATTACCCGGAGAAAATCCAGTCCCACCTCCGCTTTCTCCAGCACAAATCTCGCATGGAGTGACAGGGATTTGAACCGTGGAACCCAGCGGTGAGAGTCCGACGCGCTGCCACCTGAGAAAAGGAGGCTTATACAGTCTTCAAAATTAACCAGTAGAAACAAGCAGCCCCTCTTTATGACATTAGTATGAAATATCTTGGTGAATATTTGATTAGCAACTTTTAATATATAGGCCTAGATATTACCACTATTCTGCGACTACTTAACATGTAAATATTGTTGGATTGATGACATTAACTTCCCCATCATAAGATTGTCTTTCTTTCTTTCTTTCTTTCTTTCTTTACAGAAACACGTACACAACTGAATTTGATCCTTCACTGAGTGTAGTTTTTTATCACCCCTTCTATAAGAATACCATACTCTACTTAATCTCATTGGTATATTTGAAATAGTGAGCAACAGAAATTGTTTAACGTCTTGTTCAACATTTACATTGATCTTTCCATAGATTACCTCAGGTTTTGTACATAAATTTGACCTTGGTTGATGGCTGAAGTCCAGTTACCCCGCCTGATGCCACTGTGAAAATTCCACTGCAGGTTCTACTAGAATTCCAACCTCGGTCGTCTGCGTGAAAAGCAAGTAGGTAAACCAGTTATCACAACCCCCATATTCAACATTTACATGACTGTCTAAATTACGACGGCTGAAAAATGTATATAAATAAAGCAACATTTACTAACTGAAGTCATATTTTCGCTTTTAGTATTCTCTATATCTCCGATTTAGATTTATGCTGTAAATATAACTGGCTAATGTTTTTCTCTGTTGACACACTCTGGGGATAGTTCGAAACTAGAACCCCGTCAAATGCCTCAATTATTTTGTTATAAGGATAAGTACCAATGGCATTGCCGTGACGAATCCCCTTATCCCATGAGACATCCTAAGTTTGACAACACAATTCGTGGTCAGTACATGCATTGGGTATACCACAGATGTGAAGGAACAGGAAGAAACTTATCACCTTATTGGAAGTAAACTCTGGCTAGTGTGCCTGAAAATGGTTTCCAAGCCAGCAAAGAAAGTTAACACGATCCTCTTTTGACTCGTGGTATTACAATCTAAATACCTACTAGAGTGTGTTCTTTTTAGAATACATACGGTTAAAGACAGGTTGTAAGTTTCACCAAAAGGAAAAGTCCTCTTAAATTTAATTATTGTGTTGATGGAGTAAATGCACCTTATTTGGGACTAAGTGACTAGGTGTTATATAAGGAAAGATATTCATTGGTGTAATCACATTAACGGGAATGTAAACAAAGGTTAAAAACCTCTTGATATGATTATGGGGTGAAATGAAATGGCGTATGGCTTTTAGTGCAGGTCTTTTGATTTGACTCCCGTAGGCAACCTGCGCGTCGTGATGAGGATGAAATGATGATGAAGACGACATATTCACCCAGCCCCAGTGCCAGAGAAATTAACCAATTAAGGTTAAAATTCCTGACGCTGCCGGGAATCGAACCCGGGGCCCCTGTGACCAAAGGCCAGCACGATAACCATTTAGCCATGGAGCCGGACGATTATGGGATATTTAGAGGTTATAGTATGTATCCAAAGAAAATGGCGCATTAGTTACTGATAAGACCCCATTAGAGTATGGTTCTAGTGTACGGGACCCTCACCAGAATAATTACTTGATTCGACAGCTGGAAAAGTTCCAAGGGAAAGCAGCACAATTTGCTCTTGGTGATTTCCGACAAAAGAGTAGTGTTACGAAAAAAGTTACAATCTTTTGGCTGGGAAGACTTCAGAGTAAGGTGACGAGATGCTCGACTAAGCGGTATGTTCTGAGCTCTCAGTGTAGAGATGTCGTGGGATGATATTAGTAGACGAATAAGCTTGAGTTGAGTTTTTAAAAGTAGGAAATAATATGAAAATAAAGTTGGATATCAAGAGGACAAATAGGGGCAAACATCTGTTTATAAAAAGAGGAATTAGGGATTGGAATGATTTACGAAATGAGTTGATTTATAAATTTCCAGCTTCTTTGAAATCATTTACAATTGGTAGGGAATTTGCCACCTGGACGACAGTCCTAAATGCAGGTCAGTGGTAAATGAATGAAAAATGCGGTAGAAGTATTTCATTAAATATTACAATTTGCTCCTTCAACAGAGCATTCCAACGTTTGACGATTTTGTGTTCATCTGATGTCCTCGTCCCGAGGCAATGCAGCTCTTTTCGGGCACACTCCTATGGAGTTGACAGCAAGGAATCGTGCCGATGGATTTAGTTTCCAATCGTGTTTTCTCGTATCCTGTGTTATCTGAACCTCCTTTAACATTTGCTGGCCACACCAGCCCCTTGATGAGCCATTCTCTTCTTGGTTTAAAGTAAATATCGTCACACAAGTACTATGAATAAGGTTCAGCTCTAGTTTAGAAGCGAAAGGGGAAGAGAAAAGAAGAAACTGAAACTGAGTTGTTCAAATGCACTGTCTTGTAACATGATCGTTTAGCTTATCAGTTGCTACGAATTTATTGGAAGGATAAGCTGCCGACCAGTAGATGGAACTGCTAGAACGAGAACCTGCGCTGGGCAGAGGCGTTGTAACATTCCATTACCAACGTAAATCACTGTTTCATCAGCAAGATTCCGTGCAGTTGACTTTACCTGTTTAACCAGCCCTCCTACCAATCTTCAATTTGTGGCAGTACCGGAAATCGAACTCGGGTTTCCGAACACGGCAGATAACAACGCTGTTACACTGCGGAAGTGAAGGTGGCCATCATAGGTAAGAAAGAAGGTGAATAATCTTCATATAAGCCAATTTGACTGAATTTAGTTATATGCTGGAAAATCGACAGTGATTTGCAGAAGCCGTTCCCTGTATAACTACATAGCTCATGCCATGTTAAGAAAACAACATTGCTCTTATGACAACAGGGTTGCCATATCGAACGGCTCTGCTCAACAGCAACACGGGAAACGGCGGCACATATATTGGTGAAACTCAGTAATTAAGTTCAGGAGGAAGAAACTAAGATAGGGTACAGACATAGACAACAGATGTTTTTTTAGACTCGGGGACGGGGAGATGCATTTAATTGCATCTAATAAATTTGCCCAAGCTACACGGGATACTATTGCGCCGTCGTATCACCCCACAAAAAATGGTAAAAATTAAATGCGTTTGAGAAAAGTGATAAGAAAAGGGGTAAAAATAAAATGGGCTTAAGAAATAACAAAACTAGAGAAAGATAAAAATCACATCGAATTTTTATATCAGTACAATTGAAGGCGTGATGTATCACTTTACACCACAGCATCAAAATTCAGTATCATCTACGAGAATATTAGAAAAGAACACACACAGATAACTTCTCTTCAACAGTGACAAGCTGTTGGTGATTCACAACGTAACGGATAACGCGTTACATGTACCAGAGCAACTCAGAAGGAAAATGAAGGAAGGAAAAAAAAGCGATGGCTGTCCCGGGCATTGTGCTGCCTCCCAGCGAAATTTATGAAATAGAGAATGTTAATTAGTTATTTTAATAACTCACGGACACAAAAATGGTTCATCTTTTTTTCACAACACAATATAAATTACATTATAATATTCCTTCATCACAAGGAATTATGTGGGACTAAGAGGTGTGGGGATGCTAACTCCTTGTAGGTCCATAAGAGCAATACTGTTTTCTTAACGTGGAATGATCTGTAGCTATAAATTGTATTTGATATTTTAAACGACCTTGAACAATTAGACAGATTAAGAGACAGACAAAAGGCGTGATAGTCGAGGACATTGTCACTGACTTCTCATGAAGACGGGTGCATGTGAGGTTTTAAAAATTATAAATCACATTTCTGTGGTCTATCTACTTTGAATTATTTTTTTACAATATTGTAGTAGGGTATGCGTTCCTGATCAGAAAATTATTCATTCTGGGCTCAGAAATTTTGTATTTGGTATTGTTTACTGCTCTGGGAAGCAGTGACAAGCTGCCGGTGATCCAGCTTGTGAAGTGAATTTTAGTGGATTTCTTATTTCGTTCTGGCATACTAAGGACCACATTTATTCCAATTCAGCTTCATCTGTTTCTGGGCTTTAATCCTTGACCAGTAATTCATTCATCCTGTCACTCTGCAACATCCTCCTTTTTATTTCATTTATTGGAACAATTCAAAACTGTATATCCATTGGTTCTAGGAAATCAAGGGGTGATATTGTAGTCATCGTATGTGACAGTGAGCTGATTTCAATGATGTACAACTACAGGACCCGTGCTGCCCCGAAGCATTCGTTTTAAATAGGTCAAATACCGAACTCGATAGCTACAGTCGCTTAAGTGCAGTCAACGTTCAGACTGCAAGCCTCTGTGAATTTACTACACACCGCCACAATCCTCTATTTGTAACTCGTTCTGTGGCCCCAATTATTTCCATACTTCTTATCTTTAAATCATTAGAAACTGAGACTAACGAGCGTCGTATTGGTCTTTCTCTACTTCTCTTACCCTCCATGAACGAGTCCATTATTCTCCTAGGTAACCTATCATCCTCCATTCTCCTCGCACGACCACCAAGGCCGATATATGCGTGCAGCTTCATCAAGCAAGTTCATTCCTAACTTAGCCTTTGTTAACTCATTCCGAGTACCCTCCTGTCATTGTTCCCACCTGCTTGAACCAGCTACTTTCATGTATGTTACCTATAACTTATGAGTAAGATGTGCTGAGTCCACCCAGCTTTCACTCCCGTAAAGCAAAACTGGTCTGAAAACAGGCCAGTATAAAAATACACTGCCGTTGCAAAACTTAAGGACGAAAGTAACGTTCGCATGCTGTGTCATTGCCAAGTAACACAGCTCGATGAAACTTGAACCATACACATGAAGAACTACTACAGTACGATCCGGTAGGCAAATGAAAGAAATACACGATGAGACGAAGAGAAATGACACTTTTATACAGAGACATTAAGCCACGAGGAAGTCACTACGACTCGTAATGGTCCCTGGACATTGCAAAAAGAGGCACTTGGTTCTTAAAAGGGGTGTGTGATTGCCACGCCCAGCGATGCATGCAATGCAACGTGCTCCCGTGCTGGCCACAAGGCTGGTACAGAGTTTTTGAAGTAGGTCATTCCATTCCTCCACCAGTGCGGTTGACAACTGCTGGATGGTCGTTGGTGCATGTGGGCGTGATGCAATACGTATTCGATGGGATTAAAGTCGGGGGAACGGGCAGGCCAGTCCATTCCCCGACTATCCTCTCGTTTCAGGAGTTTCTCCACGTGCGCTCTTTGGTAAGGTCTCGCATTGTCATCCATAAAAACGAAGTCAGGGCCGAATGCACATGGGGAGGGAGAACACTGTCACAATAACGTTGACCGATGAGTGTACCGTGCTCAAGGTGCTCAGTAATCCCGTTCAAAATTATACTCCCAGACACCATAGCACTTGGACCTCCAAAACGATCATATTCGACAATGTCCCAGGGTGCATTACGCATTCTCACCTCTCACCAGATGAGGGTACGTTTAAAATCACTACTTAAACTGAATCTGCTCTCATCTGAGAAGAGCACGTGACCCTTCACCTCGTCGGTCGAGTCCTGGTGCTCTTGGCGCCGACAATGTGCGGGTGTCAACGGGCAAAGAGACCACTCCCATACAGTCGCCGTGCCACTGTGGAACGTGAGATTGCATGTCGTGTAGTCTTGTTAAATGTGGTTGCAATTACACCCGCTCTTGGGTGTGGATACCTTCGTGCCTGTTACACATCTGCTGCTGTAGTTGACCGTGGTCAACCACCTCCTCTCTTTCAGGCAGCAGTGCCTGTGGTTCGGAACACTCCCTACGCACATGAAACAATGCTGTGAGCAATACCAAACCCCTGGTTTACCCTCGTCACACTTCGTCCGTCTTCCATTTTCCCGATGATTCTTCCCCGTGTGAAGTCACCCAGATGTTGTCTTCGGACAATGAAGGACACTACCAAAGTGCGCCGTAACAGCTCGCTAATAATAATTTCGTGTGGCTATTTCTAGCTGAGTGCAGCCCTTGTAAGGCAGACCCTCCGATGAGGGTGGGCGGCATCTGCCATATATAGGTAACTGCGTGTTATTGGGGTGGAGGATAGTGTTGTGTGTGGTGTGTGAGTTGCAGGAATGTTGGGGACAGCACAAACACCCAGCCCCCGGGCCACTGAAATTAACCAATTAAGGTTAAAATCCCCGACTCGGCCGGGAATCGAACCCGGGACCATCTGAACCGAAGGCCAGTACGCTGACCATTCAGCCAACGAGTCGGACACAGCTCGCTGATACACAATACCTTGTCCTTTTCGATCAACTGCCTCGTGCTGCGGTGCCGGACCCATTTGATACTAATGATTGCGCTGACCTTATTCCATCTTTCTATGTTCGTGCGGGAGACCTCTGGCAATATGCTCCCACACATTCATTGAATTACATTCAGTAGTTAATATGTAATGTTACTTTATCCATCTCGTCCTTAAGTTTTGTACAGCAGTGTAGTTTCGTCCAGGAGCTGACTTCTATCTTACAGAATACTGTTGATCGCCACTGTTGCACCTTGATTCAATTATCTACCTGCTCCAGCTTTGTATCCCTAATCTCAAATTCAGTGCTCTTAGGTTTCTTACCTACTGGCATCACTTTATTTTTGGAAAAGCTAATTTTCATATCATACTCATTGCACCTATTTTCAAGTTACAAGATATTAAACTGCAGGCTTTCACCACAATCTATCAATTAGACCAAGTTGTCACCATAGGCCAAAATGCTTACTACATTTCTACCTAATTGAATCCCTACCTGACAATTTATACCTTTCAGTAGACGATCCATGTAAACTATGAAAAACTATTTTGTCTTTTACAAGTTGTTTGTCTTCGCACTGTCACATATAGATCTTATAGACGATAGGATAGGAAAGGTCTAGGAGTAGGAAGGAAGCGGTCATGACCTTAATATTAAGGTAAAACCCTAGAATTTACCCGCTGTGGAAAGGGGAAACCACGGAAAATCATTTTCAGGGCTGACGACAGTGGGATTCGAACCCACTAACTCCCGAAGACAAGCTTACAGCTGCGCGCCTCTAACCGCACGTCCAACTCGCTCGGTGGTGAAAGAATACATCCTTGTCTGAACTCTGTAACTACCTTGAACCATGAACTCATTCTACCAACAATTCTCACAGCAGCCCAATTGTCCACTTAAATGCCTATGATTGCTTTCAATATCTGCACTTAATCCCATAGTCCCACAATACGGCGAACATCTTCTATCGCGGTACTCTGTCGTATGCTTTCGTTACATCGAAACATAAACATAACTGTCTATTTCTCTCGAACTGTATTTCAGAATTAGAATTTTATCCCGGAGGTGATGAGCGAAAGGATTCATTGTTACAGATTATGCATTTTCTTTTTCACTATTTAAACGCATGACAACAAAGCACAAGCTAAAAAGTAAACACCAAGAAGACAAAAGTCACGGTTATAGACAAGAAGAGAGGTGGAGAAAGGACTGACATAAGAATAGGCTGAGAGCGACTCGAGAAAGTAGCCATGTTTTGCTTTCACGGTAGCGATGTTGAGAAGAGAAAAACAATAGATGTCTCAGCGAAATCAAGAGAAGAATAGCACTGGCCAACAACGTTTTCTTTCTGCTGAACAAGCACATCAACGTCCACACTAATAAGAGATTTCTATAAGCCGTTGTATGGAGTGTCTTGACGTATGGGTGTGAAACCTGGACGTTAGCAAAACAGGAGAAAGCGCGTCTCCAGGCAGCGGAAATGTGGTTTTGGAGGAGAATTACCAGAACTAGCAGGACTGACAGGAAGAGCAAGTAATAGGAGAGGGAAGACAGCTACTCTAAATCATAGGAAAGCACAAAGCAAAGCTCGTTGGGCACATATTCATTTTTGGCATTCTTCTTCCTCTGCGCAAATGGTTCACTTAGGACCATGGGGAATCAACATTTGTTGAGCTTTCCTCCTCGCCCAATAGTTCTTCATTTTCATCGATTATTGTAATTTCTATTCCTCCGACCAAGTACGTTGTGTTAGATTTTTTTTTTTTTTTTTTTGGTCTTACTCAAATGCCCTTGTGTGAACAAATTTCCTGATTACATTTCTGTCCTGTAGATTTAGTGATCCTAATTCAGTGATGTCTTTCTCTACTTGTTATACCATTTCCATCTCGTACGTCTGATCTTTCAAAAATGTGTATATCTGATAAGTAAGTCTGTTGTTATTCATTCCTTCCGAGTGGCTTCACTTATACTCTTTTACAAACAAACCAAACCAAACCAAACCCCATGGCACTAGAGCCCTTGAAGGGCCTTGGCATACCAAGCGACCGCTGCTCAGTCCGAAGGCCTGCAGATTGCGAGGTGTCGTGTGGTCAGCAAGACGATGCCTCTCGGCCGTTATTCTTGGCTTTCGAGACCGACTCCTTACAAAACATTTTCTAAAGTAAGATATTAGTGAAGAAAACAAGGGGGCAACCAGGAATAGCGTACTTTAAAAAGTGGACAGTGAGGTGGGGTGTTCTTCCTACTTGGAGATAAAAAGGACTGCTGAGGAAAGGAAACTATAGCTGCGAAGGCAAGGGTGGGTGACATCTGCCATGTATAGGAAACTGCGTGTTATTGTGGTGGAGGATAGTGTTGTGTGTGCGAGTGGTATATGAGTTGGAGGGATGTTGGAGAGAACAGAGTCATCCAAACCCTGAGCTAATGGTATTAACCTTTTTAAGATTAAACACACCGACTCGGCCGTGAATCTAACTCAGGGCCTTCTGAACCGAATGGCACTACGCTGACCATTCAAACATGAATCCGGATGAACTGTATTGATAATAATAATAATAATAATAATAATAATAATTTCGCAGCATTAGTTATAAATAGGTCAGATAACTCGTCTTGATATGCCTGTCATAGTCATATTGTTTTGCCTGCCCTTTCCAATGGTTTTATGAACATTTAATAAGCAGCGCGTTGTAGTATGCCGCAGTTCGTAGTCAGAATTCATCCATTCTGACGACATCATGCCGTCTGTCCATATATTCACTTTTTCATCCTACACTTCTTGATGTAAAGCTTAGTATTGTCTCGTAGAAGGCAACGGCAGTTCTTCTATATAAAACGGTTGTCTTGTGAGCTCATAGGTTTGTCTCGAAAGGGCGATTTTTTACTAGGCAGAGAAATCTTTTAATATACATGGCCTTCACTCTTTCTAGTGTAGCTAGGTTATCTTTAGATAGGTGTTCCCAGATAATGATGGGGTCTGTTTGTACGTAGACTTTTTTCTCTTAGTAGCGTTTAAGTTATTTGGAACGCTCTGCCATCTGTTGAATATGTTTGGAATCTGCGAAAGGTTAGAATAACAATAAGCATCTAGCAGGGAATAGTACCAGGGGAAGAGAATACTCTCTGGCTTGACACGTAGTAATCAAACATGGGTGCATGCAATGACATTACTAAGGATGAAAATCACATATTGTGACCGTACCGGCACAATTAGTATTTATTTCAAGTGATATGCTTGGTAAGGAAGCTGGCAGCAAGCTTTCTTTGTGTGGATGCTGGGGGTATCGTCAGGTTGCGCAATACGAAGCCCGCCAGAGAGGCGCCTTCATCCGCCCACTGGGTGGCTTAAAGAATCCCCGAACGAGGTACACGTCATAGAAGAAGCAGGAGAAGAACACTGTTTAGCGACTCCATATTGGAAAACATATGCCAGCGTACAGCGATGCCAAAGCGATCGGGCAAAATTTAATGCATTTTCGGCATAAATAAGGCTTAATTAACAATACTCCACCCGTTAGAGTAGTGGGCTGAATTTTGGTGGAATTATAAAGTCAAGAGTTCTGGTAGAAAATACTCTCCAAGCGAAAGGCGTTGGTAAACAACTTATATAACTCCGGTCGCGTACGGACGCCTAGTGAAAAACCAGATGCCTTCGGGGATTCCCTACTTCCCCTCCAAGATGATAAATTAATTACGGCAGATCCGCCGAACATATCCAATTCCGCATGGCATAGCGTACTTGTGCATAACCAAGTCACACAGTCTAGCGTATTGCTAATTTCGACAGGCTGGTTTATCCAGGAGCAGTCGAAATAAGAGTGGGGATGAAGTCACTAAACCGCCCCTACCACCGGGGCTAGTATAAGTTTTTTGCAGTTCCAGGGAACTTGAGTAGTCGTTGAGGAGCTTTCGAGGGGAAACGACGGTCGCTTCGCTATCGGATTACCGCTCCTTGGTATACTATGTGAACAAAGCGGCAGGGAAAATCTTTCAGTTTTTTTTTATTATAATTTGTCATAGGCAACAGACGATTACGGTAATGAGATATACTTAAGATATCGGTTGCAAAGTAGACTAAGACTTCGTGAAAGATGAAGTAGGATTTTGCATAACAACTACTTGATAGTACGTAGAATTTCTCGAGCAGAACAAAGAACTGTATAAAATCACGCTGTTTCTGAACAGAGCGTAGGTCAGATTATTAACTGATTAACAATCTAGTGAGGAGTGTTCCTGAACTATTAAACCACACAGAAGATAGGGATAGAAAATTCTGCATCATACGAATGCTGGGAACGCCCGGTTTAACAGTGTAATAGACTAGCTGAAAGTAGCCGATATATTCATCTCCTTGTAACTGGCAGTGGGTAGACAAAGAAGTAATAGGAGTGAACGGGAACACGTGTGCAAGAAATTGATAAATTGTGTGAATTACAATCTAATTTCAGTGATCCGTGTGTTACTAAAATGGATTACGCAAGACAAGATATGGAACTTCTGAACTCCAGGACTACAGGATCCAGCGCCATGGAGTAATCCTACATGGGCAGGCCTCCGGATCCTCCGGACAGGGCCGAAGACGTCAACTGTTGAGTACAAAGTTATGTTTCTTTCCAATGCTAGTATTTCCCTTTGTAAATAATAGTCATGAAGTATAGGGTTAAAATAACATATATAAATAGATTTAATCCGCCCAAGAATGGTCGGGAATCCTTTTATTCATTTTTGTTTCAATAAATTAATTAGATATGGGAAGGGAGTGATCCTGTGTTAGTGTATAGAATAGGGGAACCCTTTTAGTGGATATATTTGCATGTTATTATAATTTGTTTATTTAGTGCTGAGAAGGAATTGAGGGGGGAAAAGGAGTAGAATGATATGTAGATTAATAATGTAGATCTCATCTGAGCAAGTGCCTAAGTTACGTAGGGATTAGCGAGGTGACAGAGTCATCAACAAGTGCCCGTATGAAAGGAAAAACTTGGGCTAGAATCAGCACTATGTTCGTAAAGTCAGAAATAGCATGTTGTTGCATGGTAATATAAGTTTTGGCTGTAACTGGTGATGTTCAAGGAATGACGTGCCGAGGTTTGAACCCCTGTCCTCCACTACACTATTGAGGTTAGATGTAGAAGGTCTGTTAGTGGTTTGGAAGGATTTAATAATTTAAATTAATTTTAATTTCATTATTATTATTATTATTATTATTATTATTATTATTTTCTTAATGTAACTTGAGCAGTGTTTTGATACTATACATTTCAAGCAAAAGGTTAGAAGATTCTTCTTCTTATTATTATTATTAGTATTATTATTATTATTATTAGTATTGTTATTATTTTACCTAAGGTATTTTGATTGATGATTTATACCGATAGATAGGGTAGTATCTGATAGGTACACACACTCGCCTCAGAGGCGGAGAAATAGGAGTATTGCTGTGGTCAGGGGCTAACGGATGGTGCACTTTGGAAGGAGAGAAGACACGAGTCGAACTCCAGACCTCCAGAGATATGAGAGAATGAAATGTGAATTAACGGTCGAATTTGAGAAATGATTCTCGTGTACTGAATGTATGTGGGCTGGTCCGAGCATTGAATAAAATGTGCCAGTTTTCTAATGAATTAATTTGATGGACACAGAGAGAAAAAGGCCTAGCGGGAAGCAGGCTGAATGGTGTTTTTTTTGTCTCCGGACCGTGGGACAAGTGTCAGCTGTGAATTTATGGCTGAGAGGGGAGAATCTGGAACAGGGAGGAAGATATACAAGCAGAAAGGTTGTTCGGACCAACATTCTGGTTTCTTTTGAGAATAAAGACAGCAAGTGCTTTAATTGCCACCCCGTAGACCATGACCTACAGAGCAATATAGATGTTTATTTTTGTTATGACAGTTCGATACACGATTAGATTAATTAGGGCTTGATTACAGTACCCTGGATGGAGACGACCAGAGTCTCAGGTTCGAACCTCATGTGGGCACAGCAGTGATCAACAGCTCGCTAAGACAGCGGGTTACAACGGTTAAATTACAGCCATCGTCTTTATTGATACATGTGTTTGATATATTTTCTTTTTCAGGATGTGTTTTTGTTGGTTACTTTTAATCGATGTCGATTTGAATCTAGACTTCGTGAAAGTCCACTGGTAGTGATTGCAAATGATAGTTCGTTGTTCAAGTCTGTGTTTATTTTATATGGAAGACTTGAGTCCTCTTTCTTTCCTTCTCCGTGTTTTAGTGACGGATTTCTGATATGGTCAGAATGTTCGGATTAATTATGTTTTTAATCTTTACTTCATTGATTCCTAGCGTTAGCCGACCATTCAAAGGCGGACATTTTTCTTTTGTGTAAATAGAGTCTAATGTGTAATACGGGATTCAGTCCCATGGAATACTCGCATTGGGGGAACATGGCTTGTTTTGTTTGTTTTTGTGAATATGATAGGGTACTCAGTGGTTTATGCTAAACCGGGTGATGACGCGCACAAAACAATTGCGATAATACACAAAACAATTTGTGTAGCATACATCCAAACTAATGTAATAATTATGTAAGCAATATATGACACAGGCAATTCAAAGTGATAGTATGTGAAAAAGTGAAATCATATTAACAACCTCTCGGTTATTCTCTGTTTTGGTAGAGAGGGATATGGGTATCTACGTCTGTGTCAAAAAGGAAAATTTATTGGAGTAGAGAAAATAACAGCTAACGTTGCCTTTCACATAGATTTTGTCTGTGGAATGTGGAGGTAACAGCCGATGTCAATGGCAGCCCGGATTTTTCCGCTGCTAAAATAAGTGATTTGCTCATATTAATTGTGTAAGAAGTATCAAGAGTGTATGTAAATTTGTATATTTCACCGAGTGAGTAGTAAATTGTTCCAAACGATTTCATGCCTATCTATACCGAAAAACATGCATCCAGAATCCTCTTCCGTTCATTGTAGGCCTTTAAGATAGCTTATGTTTGATAGCCTCTTTATGCCGCGAACGTTCTTCGGCCCTGAGGAGTCCGTGTTCAGACCTCAGGAACGGGAGAGTAGCTTTGATCTAGCTGAGTCGAATGGTCGATAACTCTTCATGTGAGTGGATTAAGTATACAATCCCAATGAGGAGAAATCGGCACAGACCAAAAAGATCCCTTGACTATCGACTTCCGTGGAGCATGGTCCCATGTGTTCGTGACCCGAAAGGGTTGGTTTGTTGTCACATGGTCCCATGAGTCATGGGGGACGGTGGGAAAGGTTCCAATATATCAGAATATTAGTGAAAGTGTTAGTCGCTTAGCAACCTGCAAAGTACAGAATGTACTGCGGGTTAGGGTAAGCCTTCGCCTGCAATTGTTGGAGTGATCATTTAATAATCTGATTTTATAATTACTCAAACTTGGCTGAACATAGAGACCTATCAATGTCTCAAGATTCACCGGCAGGTAATTCCGGAGAAAATAAAACGAAATGAAGCAAATCGGTCCAGTAGAACGGAAGGATTTGCCAAAGCTGTTTTCAGTAAACTCTTTTAATATATAGATAATAATAACAGCTAGAGAACTGGTACTGCCCCACAGCATTCATTACAAATAGATTAGATAACGTGTCTTGATATGAATTCGCTCCATGCGCTGCTCGGGGAATTTATGAATGTCTACGGTTAGAATTTGTATTACCTCTTAATTATATGTCAACTGAATTTTTGAAGATTTCTTTATTGTAATTGATATTTCACGAAATATCTTTTAGTTTTAGAGTCATTTTTGTGTGTTAATTGAAAGTTTTAGTGTTAGATTATTTTGTTTCACGTGAGCTTTGTCCTTATTGTAGCTCATATTGTCTGGGAAGTAGTTGATCCCTTCAAATCTATACATAGTATAAAGTGAAGTCCGTCCGTTTTCTCTTTCGGTTAGAAATCGCTAATCTCAGGAACTAATGAACGAATTTTATTCAAGTTTGCACCAACAAATAGACTGTCTATCGAGCAACATTTATATCAGGGCCTCTCAAACGCCTAAAATCTCACGCGTGCAAACAGTGGCGCAGACTTCCTGTGCACAGTGCATCAGCCCCGCTCGGCTCGGCCCGGACTAACGCTTCGTCTCCGGGCTACTCGGCTAAGCTCGACTCAACTCGGCTCGGATGTGGAGCGCTACGGAGCAAGTGAGGAAGAGGAAGACAAGGGGAGCGAGCGAGACGGGCGTGGGGAAAGAGAGAGACAGCGCTATTGCTCCAAATCGAGGAGTGGGGGTCTGCACTCTGGTCAAACAAGCGAAGTCGTCTTTTGCACCGTTAACAGTGCATGCACCAGGCGCATGCACCCTCAGAGGCCCTGATTTATATTGTCCATTAGCTGAGCTGTCACGGTTGATGTCAAGCAAGCAAGTCGTAAAGTTCAGAATTTGACCGCTAGATCTGTCTATAACACGAAATAGCATCATATGAGTTTTGTATCTTGCAGTGAATGGTCGCACTGAGCAATAGTGTAGATTGTAATAAAGTCGTTGGTTTTGTTTCCTTTGCGATTTTATCATGCTTCGACGACGTGCTAACATAGGACACAACACGGCAAATGCTAACAGACTACGCGTACAACGCAGTAATGAAAGCTATGCTGAAAGGCAAGGCCGTTTGGAGATTGAAAGTCTTTGCGGAGAGAAAGGGAAACTTCCCTTGAACGAAACGGTACTTATCTCAAGATCGTAAAAGACATAGGTTCCAAAAGGTTAGAGGAACGTCTGTTGATAGAGAACAGCGTATGCTCGGAAATTGCACCAGACACGCACAACAACATGGTTAGAACACGTAATTCTAATAATTTATGGTTAAAATGTTCAGCAACAAATTACGATCGTACAATAGATTTAAAAAAAATATCTGATGGTTTCGATAGGTAAATAATAAAACTTAACGCTAACACTGTACTTACGTGTCGCGCAATAAATACGATATACATTATTCCAACTGTCGTTGGGACTGTCACCAGTCAGCTTAGCGAACCCGAAAACTGTGGATTCAACGCTAATCTGGATAATTCTTGATATTTCACCCCCACCCCTCCATGCCGATGGAGGCTAAACTTGTACTTAAACGGCATCCAGAGTGTCAAAATTCATCACAGCGACCCCGAAAACTATGGATCCGACACTAATAATGGTAGAGTCTCCGTGGCTCAGGCAGAAGCAAGCCGGCCTCTCACCGCTCGGTTACGTGATTCAAATCCCGGTCACTCCATGTGAAATTTGTGCTGGAAAAAGCGGAGGCGGGACAGGTTTTTCTCCGGGTATTTCGGTGTTCCCTGTCATATTTCATTCCAGCAACACTCTCCAATGTAATTTCATTACATCTGTCATTCATCAATCATTTCCCCAGACGAGTGCGACAGGCTTCGGCAGCCGGCACAATTCCTATCCTCGCTGCTAGATGGGGCCTTCATTCATTCCATTCCTGACCCAGTCGAATGACTGGAAACAGGCTGTGGATTTTCATTTTCACTAATAATGGTAGTTTACTATTATTTTTAAAGGTGTCCGACTCGTTGGCTGAATGGTCAGCGTACTGGCCTTCGGTTCAGAGGGTACCGGGTTCGATTCCTGGCCGTGTCGGGGATTTTAACCTTCATTGGTTAATTCCGATGGCCCGGGAGCTGGGTGTTTGTGCTGTCCCCAACATTCCTGCAAATCACACACCACACATAACACTATCCTCCGCCACAATAATACGCAGTTACTTTCACATGGCAGATGCCGCTCACCCTCATCGGAGTGTCTGCCTTACAAGGGCTGCACTCGGCTAGAAATAACCACACGAAATTTAAAAACATACATTTTTACAGGTCACACCTACGCGTGCTAGGTGTGCTTTATTCCCTCAGTATTTCTCTCCAGATAGTATTAAGTCATATGTGTTCAGGGTTTTGTTGAAATTACAGGTTTATATAGTATAGTCGCCGTCATTTTTAATCGTATAGCTTCACCGATATATTACGTAAAGATATTACCCCTTAACTGTATGCAACCCGCTAAGTATAGAATGTATTGCGGGCTACGTCCAGCCTTCGCCTGCAATTATTTTAGTGGTCTTTTGGTGATTTCATTTTAGGATTACTCAGAGTTGACCAAACTTAAAGACCTGACAATGCCTTGTGATTCATAGGCAGGTAATTCTGGAGAAAATAAAATAAATATAAGGCAAATCGATTCAGTAGAAAGGACAAACGGACTGGACAAAGCTGTCTCAGTAAACTTTTTCATAATAATATGATGATGATTCAACTACGAATCACTTCACGTTTATTTCAGCATTGTAACACGGATTCACTAATCGTGATTTTTACTTCAAACTAGATTTAAGAAGGAAAATAAGGAGCTTGTTGTTTCATGTGACTGTTGGTTTCCTGATAATAGGCAGGGGACCTCAACGTTTTACGTGGAATCCAACACATTTCAAAAATGTAATGTGCCTAAATAATAATGTTATTTGCTTTACGTCCCACTAACTGCTTGTACGGTTTACGGAGACGCCGGAGTGCCGGAATTTAGGAGTTATTTTACGTACCAGTAAATCTACCGATACGAGTCTGACATACTTGAACACCTTCAAATACCACCGCACTGAGCTAGGATCGAACCTGCCAAGAAGCTGGGGTCAGGAGGCCAATGCCTCAGCCGTCTGAGCCATTGATCCCGGCAAGTGATATGCTTTGGTCGTGATTCGTGCCATCGTCGCCTTGGTGAGAAGCCAGTGAAGTTATCACATGGCTGCCATGTCCGTTAATGTTATTACATTATTATTATTATTATTATTATTATTATTATTATTATTATTATTATTATTATTATTATTATTATTATTATTATTATTATTATTATAAAACAAGCAAACCTGTAGTTTACGTGAGTATTGAGATTGTTATCATAGCCACCAGTGGATTTCCAATTTTACGTAGAATCCCCGAACCTGCTACGCATGCGTAGCAGGGGGAGAGGTGATACTCGTGGCACGTCCCAGGTGGCGGATAGGGGGGTCCTAACCGGCTTGCCGGCGGACTCGAGGGAAATAAAATACCTCTCGCGGACCAAACACACTACCCCCTGCGGTTGGAAGACGCACATGTAGAATACACCCGCGGTATCCCCTGCCTGTCGTGAGAGGCGACTAAAAGGGGCGACCAAGGGATGTTTGAATTAGAACCATGAAACTACTTTTGATTCGTACCATCACGCGGGGAACACCATAGGTTGCCTGTACTTGCGAGTAGTACCACTATATTAGGTACGAAATAGGTTTGTGATTAGTAGCAGTATAGAGCCTGGCCTAGGGGTTTTCCAGTACCCGTGCGTCGTACCCATGTGAGCGACACCGCGGGTCTGGGCGTTGCCTGTGAGTTGTACCACTGTATGAGCGACACCGTGGGTCTGCGTTGCCTGTGATTAGTACCCACTATGTGAGGAACACCACGGGGCCCATGGGACCGGCATCCGTGACTAGTACACCTAGGTGAGGAAACTCATCGGTTTGCGTTGACTATGAGTGGCGCCATTGTATGAGAAACACCATAGGTCTGCGTTACCTGTACGAAGTACAATACTTGTGAGTAGTAATATCTTGTGTGGAACACCGTGAGTCTTCGCTACTTTTGATTAGTACCCCAACATGACAAATACCATGGTTCTACTTTACTCGCGACATGTACCATTCTGTGGGGCCTTAGACGTGGATTTTGCACCCCTGTAGACATCAAGCATCATTGTGCTTTATGAGTGGTCCCTTGGTCAGTAATACTATTATTTGCGATCCTTTTTTGAGTCTGATCCACTGTTTTTGTTTGTTTGTTTTATTTTTTGTTGGGTACATGTCCATCCCTTCATTCTTCATGACATATTTTATTTTATTTTATTTTATTTTATTTTGTTTTGTTTTATTTTATTTTATTTTATTTTATTTTATTTTGGTCAGTGGATGAAATTGAATTTTTTTATTTCATTTCGTACCATTAGGGGCCGATTACCTCGATGTTAGGCCCCTTTAAACAACAAGCATCATCATCATCATCTTACGTAGAAGCCAAACCACAGAAGTGTGAATTTTCACTTCAAAGACCTGACATGCTTTGCTCAGGATTCGAACCGCTGCTGCTTTGGTGAGAAGCCAATAACTATGGCACTCAGCATTTACGCGGAACCCCCTCCCTACTCACCCCAGTTTAGAAAGGCTTACGTTAAAGTCTCTTCAAAACTGCAACCCTGAACTAAGATCGCTTCACCCCTGGATTTAAAATCACATTACTAACAAAACAATTCTGAAGTATTTATTTTGAGTCACTGGCCTGAAGGTTGGTTGGATCCGTAACAGTTTCACCATCGGCTGTTACAGAAACCTCATGTGCGAATCAAGATGAGGACCAAAAAATTATGAATGTTGTGGTTTCCCGTTACTTTCCACGCCAGGTCTAAATACGGTAATAATAGAACCCTGATGTTTAGGCTTTAATAGATTGGAATGTAAATTTACTCGAGTAACAGGTACACTCTCGTCTGCACAACAGATCTACTATGAGATTTCCACAAACATTAGGGGTACTGCCTATTAGAACCCCCTAGAAATTATGTTACACTCACTACACTACGGAAGAGCGGGCTAGGATATAGTTATTACTAGCCATACTAGCTTGCGTTCTAACCTATTACTGCCTAGTAATAGATATTCAGTTATTAAGCCTCTTCAAGCGATTGCAAGGTAGGCTGAGTGAGTAAAACCTTGGCCTTCTGACTCAAATTTGAAGGGGTTCTATCTCGGTTCAGTCCGGTGCTATCTGAAGATGCTCAAGTACGCTAACCTCGTGTCAATAAATTAACGGCAAGTGAAAGAACAACTGCGGGCTAAAATGTCGGCTCTTCCGCACCTCCTAAAATCGTAGAAGTAATTTGCGGCTTTTCAACCCAATAAAATTATTAGTGTCGCTTATACTCAAGAAAATTGTACAATCAACGATAGACTGAGACCATTCATGAAAGTAATAAATTTGTTCTAGTTCATACCAAATGACCTGGAGCACTGCAAACACTAATATCTGACCAGAGATGGACCCAATATTTTTCATTCATGAATAATAATAATAATAATAATAATAATAATAATAATAATAATAATAATAATGATAATAATACACTAGTTCTGCCAGTTCTGTTATGGGGTTTGCATAAACATTAGGGGTACTGCCTATCAGAACCCCTACTCTCGCTACATTCACACCAGGCAAATGCTGGGGGCTGTATATGAATTAAGGCCACGGCCGCTTCCTACCTACTCCTAGCCCTTTCCTATCACATCGTCGTCATAAGGATTATTTTTGTCGGTGCGACGTAAAGCCAATTGTAAATATATATACGATTAAAATACCAAGGGTGAGCCGGACATTTCTAAGTGATAGTGGATTTTTTTAAAATAAAATATTGGTGGTTAATTCATAAATGTTGTATGCATAATTTTTCACGGCATCAATAAATGTTTACGTTACGATATTTTTAAATTTTAATAGTGAACGAGCAAAAAGAAGAAGTATTGCCATGGCGAAGAGAAATGGTTTTAAGTATAGACTAGCTGATTAATGAAATCTCTATAGTAGATCCCATAGGACAATATTGTTGTTCAAAACAGCAAGATTCACCCGTAAAATGATATTTGTAAATATGATGATAATAATAATAACAACCCGCGAACTACGGTTAGATCATATATATTGTTTTCCGATCTAAAAAGTAATTTATTTCAAATATATGCCCTTAAAGCAATAAAAAATATTGAGTTAAAGAGATTCAGGCGTCCCTTTTCAGACGAACTACAAGTTAATTTCTAACTTGTGGCTTGTTATACATAATATGCAATAATAGCATTTGTTGAATGCTATTGAACGTTCTCGACAAGAAAACCTTGAGCTGATTCGAATGTAGCAAAACTAAAATTGAGCATGGGCGGAATATCAATATATGTAAATTATGTGAGCTCGGCAGCGTGGCTATGCATAACAATACTGTTGAACGTCTAGTAAGGAAGCAGCACTGCAAAGCTATAAAGATTTTAGTATTTCTCTTAAATGTTGAACGTCGTGGATTTGAATATAATTTGGCATTTCAATTAATTTGTTAGTAATTACAACAAATTGTGAGTTGAGGTAGATAACTTAATATATTGCAGTAGTTTGTCCGAATCATGTCTACATAAGGTTACGTCGTAGCTATCTTGTCTATAGAGAACAAAAGCAAACGTTTTGTGTGACGGAAAGGTGTTATGAAGCAATGTACGCATCATCACGCTTGTTTTCACAATTGTGTCAAATAATAGGCATATTCAGGATTGGAAGGTGTCATTATTCTATCCTCAACGTAACCTAGAAAATGCTGGCAAATAACTGTGATACAAATATCTGAATATCTTAAAGAGGTTAGCGAATTTATGGAAATGGATAGTAAAACTACTCTAATAAATATCTGGATTAAAACTTTACTGAAAATATTCGAACTTTCAGACATTAATCGTGCAGCATCTTGTTTAGAATACGCTATCAATAGATCCGTTTTCATTATTATCAAATTGTGAACAAATATTGCATCTTTCCAATATAAATTGATTTTTAAAATACTTTATATTTAATGGCATACATTTCTTAAAAACAATGACCTTTCTTAAATACGGAACTGATGACTGAGGAAATGTCATGTTTATCCATATATTAATTATAAACCTTATACATTTCTACCAGTTATTTAATGTAGTGAATTCGTTTCAAATAATGGGAATATAATTATTCAATAATGTTATCGTCTCTCGTTAGTTGCATGCTTGAAGTTACGCTTTCCATGAAATGTTATGATGTCATATTTCTCCTTGCTGTCTTATAAGCAATTTATCTCAAATAGATGTCCTGTAACTAATAAAAAATATCATACAAAAATTAACAAATTCCAGTTATTTAACGTGTATATTTGATTAAGTTAAAGTGTCTGAAGTAACGAACAGTAACAGCATACTGTCACGTTAAAAACACAGTACGCTTGTACATGCTCATTAAATGAATCCAATCACTAGTCAGAGTAGACTATTATGTTGGAATATCGCTTTACAATCCATTGAACATGCAAATGTCAACACCAAATATTTTATGCATGTAAGATTTCTTATTTGTGTTCATGTGTCTTTCATTAGTGATTAGTATTTTAAAAATCCAGATAAAGTATTAGGAAAATTCAATAATATATATGACAGAATTATAGCGAAATAACATTTTTGTGACGAGCTTGCTGTAATATTTACAAATTGTGAGATAAACCATTAATGCTTTGCATGTGTTCTGTAATGGTTATTCTAAAATAGAATTATGGTCTGTTAGATACAGAGTTAAAGAAAAATGATTAAGAGTTGGGTTACTCACCAAGTTTATGTCATATTCTGTGATGAATTTCTCTTTGCTTATGTCAGGTTGTGCTGCATGCTGTTGGAGGAAGTGTTACGATCCGGTGCATCCTGGTCCAGACACACAGCATCCAAACAGATGAGGCAGGTAATCAATTTAACAACAGCACCAGAGTAGGGTTACAAGAAATGATAAACAAGAACACCGTTAGTAATGGTATGACACTCCCGCGCCGCTGAGTGTTAAAGGCTAGACTAAGTATGGTACCCCGCCCGACCTACCGACAGAGCAACCAAGCCGAAGAGTAGCAGGCGCGCTGGAACTATGGCCAGTGAGTGGGGATCGATATAGGCGCCAAAGGTGGGGGTGGTCGGCCGCCATGTTAGTTCAAGCAGCACTCGGCATTTTCAGTCCAGCTCCAGTAAGGACGAGGAAAGAGGGGAAATTATCATATCATCCAAGCCGGTGAAGAGGAACACGGAAAGGTAACGGTTCTGACTCCCCTTTCAGAGTAATACTGCGGACAAATAAAATCATCCCTCCAATACAAAGTAAAAGAAAATACTGTAAACAATTCTTCCGTCTTAGGATGAGTACTATTTTTATTTATGTTTGTGAATCGAATTGGTCCATGCCGGCGACTTGGTCTTATTGGCAGATTGTGCTTAAAATATTGCAATCTAACACATTGCAACTTGAAAATAGGTGGAGCAAGTATAATATGAAAATTATAGGTTCCATGACTAAAGTGATGTCAGAAGAGGATTGAATAACAGGTCATGAATACAAAACTGGAACAGGTAGATTATTTCAAATATTTAGAGTATGTGTATTCTCTCAGATTGACAGTAACTTATAGTAAGTGAATTTGAATCTAGGCACAGCAGAGCTATTACAGTGAACTCGCAGTTGTGATCAACGATGTTCTGTAAGAAATAAAGTCAGCTTCCGATCAACACTATTTTTACACTCGTCTGTTTTCAGACAGGCTTTGCTGTACGTGAGTGATAGCTGAGTCGACTCACGATATTTTATGTATAAGTTAGAAGTAGGCTAATAGGCACGAAAGTTCCAGGAATGATTGCTGGCACAAACATTGGCGGAAGGACACTCGGAATGAGGAGATAAAGGCTAAGTTAGGGATGAACTCGATGGATGAAGCTGTGCACATAAATCGGCTTCGGTGATGAGACCATGTGGGACGAATGGATAAGAAGGTTTACCTAGGAGAATAATGGACAAGGTCAAGGAGGGTAAGAAAAGTACAGGGAGACAAAGATGACAATGGTTAGACCTTTTTTATGATTTAAAGATAATAAGTGCAGGACTAAAGGAACCCGCAGAGTTAGTTACATTGTAAAAGCGTTTAGATGTTTCTTTCTGCTTTGGGCCGGACTGAGAATTTAGTAGTAACTCAATTTTAAACTTAATTTTAAGTGACTTGCAGCGTGTGAACTGCGACTTTAGTGGTAAGTGGTAAGTAAACGATTAAGTAACAATTTAGTCAAGTGGAATAGAATCCTATCTATTTTTCCTTTCAAGTAGACCTCCCACAAAACATTAGCCATTAGTGCGCACGTAACGAATAACGTCACTAACAAGTTTTACTCGCTGTTGGTGGCCGATCATCTTATCTCTGATCTAGTTGATGACAAAGTGAGCATTAGGCAGTAGCGATCATTCTAGCCTTAATCACTACACAGAAATAATCAGATAATAATAATAATAATAATAATAATAATAATAATAATAATAATAATAATAATAATAATAATAATGCTTGGCCTCCGGAGATGCATGGGGCAGGTCTGTCGAGCTGGCGCCTGTTGGGCGACCTGCGCGCCTGTGAGAATGGGGCCCTACCTATGATGAATTCTAGTGCTGAGTACGACACATACATGCAGCCCCCGAATCATCGGAATTAACCAATTAAGCTTAAAATCTCCGACCTGGCCGGGAATCGAATCTGGGACCCCTTGCACCAAAGGCCAACACCCTAACCATTTAGCCATAGAGGTGGACCATAACAAGTTTTATAACCCATATTGTTTTCCTTTCACCCACCATTGCACAGATATCGTTTCTTGAAGCTTCAAATATTTGTTCAAAAACAATTTATAGCACAAAGATTCGGGAACCTGATTAATGATGCCTTTCTCTAAAATGGATATTGTGAAGAACCTCCCAATTATTTTGAAGAAACTTGACAGTTGTGCATTTAATATTTGCGAGTTTCGACCATTTATTAGACGTGCTCATTGTGAGAAATCACACAGTTATGGCCAAACGACGGCCTACTGTCTGAAATGGACATTTCTGCAACGGTACTACTCAGTCTCGGAAGGTCAACTCAGTAGAGGGGGGATCGATTCCCACCTCAGCCTTCCCCGAAGTTGTTTTCCGTGGTTTCCCACTTGTCCTCCAGACAAATGCTAGTATGGTACCTAACTTAAGGCCACGGCCGCTTTCTTCCCTCTTCCTTGTCTGTCCCTTCCAATCTATTTTTGTGCAGAGCTGAGTGGCTCAGACGATTCAGATACTGGCCTTCTGACCCCAACTTGACAGGTTTGATCTGGCTCAGTCTGCTGGTATTTGAAGGTGCTCAAATACGTCATCCCCGTATCGGTAGATTAACTGGCACATAAAAGAACTTCTGCGGGACTAAATTCGGGCACGCCGGCGTTTCCGAAAAGCGTAAAGGTAGTTAGTGGGACGTAAAACCAATAACATTGTCATTAATGTTTCCATCCTCCCACAAGGCTCCTGTTCAGCATAGTAGGTGAGGCTGCCTGGACGAGGTACTGATCCTCCTGACCAATTGTATCTCCACCCTAAGTCTCACGCTCCAGGACACTGCCTTTGAGGCGTTAGATGTGGGATTCTTCACTGAGTCCGCGGGTAAAACCAATCCTAGACGGTAAGCAGATTAAGAATATTAAGCCTACGATGATGTGTTGATTTTACGTCTCATCGACTCGGACAGGTCTTTTGGTGACAATGGGTTATGGAGGAGCTAGGAATGAGAACAAAGCGAGCATCGCCTTAATTAAAGTGCCCTCGATATTGTTCAACTGTCGGGAATGTCACGAGCACTCATATGTCTGTCATATATTGTTGAGTTTACAATCGATCTGGCCATAAATGCACCTTCTGTCCAACTGCACTGAATCTTACATATCTGCTGACGGATGCTTATTCGGTTTCCATATTCAGGGTGGTCGGAAACAACGTGAACCGGGTATATGAGCGTTAGAGGGTTGGTCATACTGATAAATAATTTGAAAGAAATAATTCGATATCACACACCGTTGTCATTTCTTCAGCTGTTGAAGTTAGCCAATCAGATCGCTTCGCGGGTGAATTCAAATGGGCTTTGCGAGGCGGTGATGCTAAATTTGCACGTGAATTGAGAGCATTGCCGAGAAATCAGTATCGAACACAAATACACCGTGGGTTTCAGCCAGTGTCACCGTAGCGCACTTGCTTTAGCGCGATCCTGTCAACTGGGAGCTCTGTATTCAAATTCCTCCCCTGGCAACGTTTCATTCTTCGACTGGTGCTCTCATGCCAGTCTTAAGCTACGTATAGATTTAGCAACACCGTGTCACAAAACCCATTTAAATTCACCCGCTAAGTGATTTGATTGGCTAACTTCAGCAGATGATAAAATGGCAACGCTGAGAGATATCGAAGTAAGTACTTCTTTTGTATAATTTATCAACTTACCGACACTCTAAGGCTGATGTAACGTTAACTCAATCACCCTGTATATAATGTTAAAGTGAATATGGGATCCGAGAGAGTTGGCTATCGGTATGAGTCACTTAGTTTTCAGTTTGCATTCGGAAGTTAGTGGGTTCGAACCTCACTGCTGGCAGCCCTGCAAATGGTTTCCCGTCGTTTCCCATTTTCATACCAGGCAAATACTAGGGCAGTACCTTAATTAAGTCCACGCTCAATCGTTGCCACTATTAGCATTTTCCTAATCCATCTTCACCATAAAAGTTGTGTCAGTACGACGTCAAACGTGTAGCAAACGACAACTACTTTGTGCGATTTCCCTAATTAATAGAAAAGGAAATTACAAAAAAACACGTCACTCAATGCCCTTGAAATGGCCTTCACCGTCCCAGCGACCGCTGCTCAGCCTGCGGGACTGCAGATTACGAGGTGTCGTGTGGTCAGCACGACGCATCCTCTCGGCCGTTATTTTGGGCTTTCGAGACCGGGGCCACCACCTCACCGTCAGATAGCTCCTCAATTCTAATCACGTAGGCTGAGTAGACCTCGAACCAGCCCTCAGGTCGAGAGAAAAATCCCTGACCTGGCCGGAAATCGAACCCTGGCCCTCCGGGTGAGATGCAGGCACGCTACCCCTACACCACGGGGCCGGCAGAAAAGGAAATTGCTCGCGAAAATCGAGCATGATTTTACGTAAATGTTGACAAGGTAATCATGAACACGACCTAGAGTTTTATGTGGAATCCGAAACACAAGAACGTGAGTTTTCATTTCAAAATCACATATGTATTATTCGGAATTTGTACTGCAGTTGTCTTGGTAATGCTAATGAAAATCGGCTATGATGCCTAGTTATTAATGAATCAAACGCAGTTTTCTTTCTTTCTTTCTTTCTTTCTTTCTTAATTCGTTTACACACCAAAGTTGGTTTTTCCCTCGGACTCAGCGAGGGAACCCACCTCTAACACCTCAAGAGCAGTATCCTGTAGCGTGAGAATTTGGGCCAGGGATACAACCGGCGAGGAAGACCAGAACCTCGCCCAGGTGCCCTCGCCTGGTATGCTGAACAGGTCCCTGTGGGGGGATGGCAAAATTGGAAGGGAAATACAAGGAAGAGGGAAGGAAGTGGCCGTAGCCTTCAGTTAGGTACCATCCTGACATTTGCCTGGGAGAGAAGTGGAAAACCACGGAGAAACACTTCGAGGATGGCTGAGGTGGGAATTGATACCTCCCCCTCCCCGTTCTACTCAGTTGACCTCCTGAGTCTGAGTGGACCCCATTCCAGTCTTCCTACTACTGTTCCAATTTCGTGGCAGAGCCGGGAATCGAACTCGGGTGGCAGGTAATCACACTAACCATTACACCACAGAAGTAGACCGTACGTACTTTTAAGAACGGAAACGAAGCTGACAAGGAATCCACAGTATAAAAGAAATAAATTAATTCCGATACACACTGGAAGAAGGCACCTAGGAGTGAAGTAAAAAAAAGGCCTCGGTGGGACTACATACTGATGCACTGATAATGCCCTGTTTTCCACAAGGAGCAAAATGTGACGAAAAGATCACAGTTCAAGTAGAATAATGTTTTTTTTTTTCTATCGTTTTAACGCCGCGTTAACATATAGAAGTTTTACGATGACGCACGGATGAGAAAGTGTTACTTTTGGGATGGTATCGACCACGGCACGGTACTTCCGCAGCGTTCTTTTCCTGGTGTGGAAATAAGAAACAACGGAAAACTATTTTCAGAACTGGCGACATCTCCTGAATGGAAGCTGAAAGGTACACGACGCGAACTGCAGTAGAAGAAGAAATCTACATGCTAACGTTAAGAAGGTATCGTGTCCGGCTCCATGCCTAAATGGTTAGCGTACTGGCCTTTAGTTCAAGGGGAGCTGGGTTCGATTCGCGGCCAGGTTGGAGATTTTAACCTTAATTGGTTAATTCTTATGGCTCTAAGAATGTGTGTGTGTGCACCGTTTTTAGCATTAGAATTGTTTTCATCTCAAATGGATAAGTCCATTTCATCATGTTAATTCACAATTAGTAAAAAATGACATGCCTTTGCTGGCAGGACCTAGTGTTTACAGTGCACTATGTCTTCTGGTATAGGCTAGAGCAATTTTGTTACTTTCATAAATCTGTCTCTGTCTTATCCTTGGCTTTGACAATATGAAAGTGACTGAGGTATGAGCGATGCTAGTAATGCCAATCCTTATGCAGCCAGTCCCTGCTATGAATGGTGTGAAAATATTGCTCATAGGGTCGGTTGGTGTACGCATTTCAGTGGGCTTGGCAGACTGATATGTAATAGCAACTCTGGCTCGGTGAGGAAAACAACGGGAAACTACCTCACTCCTCATTTCCCTAGTACGCCTCTTCAGTGATGCCTAGGCCATCTATGACAGCTGATGGCAGAGCTGTTGAGGATCCCACCAGCGGAATCGCTGACGGACTAAACATACATACAGAAAATTACATATAGTAGTAAAAATAATATATACCGAGCGAGTGGCTGTGTGGTTTGTGTCACGTAGCTTTCAGCTTGCATTCGGGTGGTAGTGGGTTTGAACCCCAGTGTTGGCAGTCCTGAAGATTGTTTCCCGTTTCCCATTTTCACACCAGGCAAATGCTAGGGATGTACCTTAATTAAGGTCACGGCCACTTCCTTCCCAATCCTAGCCCTTTCCTATCCCATCGTCGCCATCTGTGTCGGTGTGACATAAAGCAAATTGTAAATATAATATAAATTAATGTCCGACTCATTGGCTGAATGGTCAGCGTTGAGGCCTTCGGTTCAGATGGTCCCGGGTTCGATTCCCGGCTGTCTGATTAATTCTTCTGGTTCGGGAACTGGATGTTTGCGTTTGTCCCAACACTTTCCTCTTCATATTCAGACAACACACTACACTACTAATACCAAAGAAACATGCAATAACGTTACAACCTTCCATATTGAGTTGACGTCAGGAAGGGCATCCGGTCATAAAACAAGGCTATATATATATATACGGCACAGATCGCACCCACGACCCCACAGATGTGGAGAAAGCTGTAGAAGCAGAAGAAGAAGAATGTAAAATGTTTAATTAATATAAGGAAATATAAAGAGGGACTGGCTGTATTTTCAAACAAGACCGTAAACCACGTTATCTTGAAACTCACCAATTTTTTATATCCCACCGAAATCTTGCACTAGGAAATTTAACAAATGACAAACCACTACAGTGAAGTTATTGTGGTAGATGGAGACATCCGTGCCTCGTTTCAAGTGGTTACAGAATAACATGAGTTTTCAGATATTGCGTCTCAACAAATAAACTTCTGTCAAAACACTTTCCAGACCAGCCACAACACGGACCTAGCAAACTGAATTAATTTGTTAACTACAATCAGTGCAGAAATAGACAGGAAAGGGCTACACGCATGCCAGCCGCAGTGCAGTGAAAACGGCATAACAGTGAAATACAAGCTGTTACCGAGTTCGTCCGCCTGTTGCTATTTCTTGATGGATGCAGTATTTTTTTCATCTGTCTCTTCGTACAGGCTAGAGCAAAATGTAGTTTTTTACTGAAATCTGTCTCATTTATGGGTGTGACAGTAGGGTGCTACTGAGGTTTGGGCGGTGCTGATTAATGGCATTCCTAGCAGGACTAGAGTTGTGATAGGTAATAGAGTCAGTCATGCCTTAGCTCAGTGAGGAAAGCTATGGCAAATTACATCACTCCGTATCTTACCCCATAATTCTCATTACTGCACCGCCATTAGCTTTTGCGGTTTCCTTATGACTGCATCAGTTTCGATGGTGCTGTTTGAGGACCCAACGAGCCTCCGGGCTGATGAGTTGACGTTTATCTGCCCGCTTATGTGGGAAGCATCGCTTAACCTCGTGTGTAACTAAAATTTTATCACGTCTACTTTAATAATATCAAGATGAAAAGAAGAAGAAGAAGAATGTCCGCCTCCTTGGTGTAGTTGTTAGTGTAATTAGCTTCCAACCCCGGAGAGCCAGATTTGATTCCCGGTTCTGTCACTAAATGTGAAAAGTGTTACGAGGGCTGGAACAGGGTCAACTGAGTAGATGTGCGGGGGTGAGGGGGTTCTATTCCCACCTCAGCCATCCTGGAAGTGGTTTTCCATGGTTTCTCACTTCTCCTCCAGGCAAATGTCGGGATGGTAGCTAACTTAAGTCCACAGCCACTTCCTTACCTCTTCCTTTTCTGTCACTTGCAATCTTACCATTCCTCCCCCCCCCCCTCCACAATACCCCTTTTCGGCATAACAGGTGAGGATGCCTGGGCGACGTATTGGTCCTCCTTCCTAGTTATATACCCCGAGCTAAAGTCTCCTGCTGCAGGACACTGCCCTTGTGGCGGCAGGGGTGGGATCCCTCGTTGAGTCCGCGGGGAAAATCAACCCTGGACAGTAAACGGTTTAAGAAAGAAATAAGAAGAAGAATTTAATTTCCATGGATTTTAAGATACATTACAGGGTTAGAATTTGTAGTGGGTTCGAACCACACTGTCGAGAGCCCTAAAAATTGTTTTCTGTGGTTTCCCAATTTCACTCCACGCTGTACCTTAATTAAGGCCACGGGCGCCTCTTTCCCACTCCTAGACCTTTGCTATCCCATCGTCGCCACAAGACCTAACTGTGTCGGTGCGATGTAAAGCCAATTGTAAAAAGATTTACGAACCACTAGGACGTGGTTTTTCATTTCAAAAAATGGCATAACATATGCTTTGGCCGGCATTCGAATTGCAGCCCTCTTAATCAACACCTCTGAAAATTCCCTTCATGAAGTCTGAGGTTTAGGCATGGCATTCTTCTTTCTTCTGATGTGTAACCGACGTATGTAATACGTATGCTTGAAATTATGTAAAAATGTTCCTTTTAAAACAAAACGTAACTGAAAACTAACCAAATATTTTAAAATAGTACGGTATTTCAAATGCAGCCAGTCTGAGTACCTCAAACGGTAGAGGCCGAGTCGGCGGGTTCGATCCTGGCTCAGATCGGTGATATTCTAAGATGCTCAGATACGCCAGCCTGGTGTCAGTAGATTTACCGGCATGTAAAAGAACTCGTGCGGGGAAATATTTGGTACCTGGACATCTCCTAAACTTTTTTTTTTGCTAGGGGCTTTACATCGCACCGACACAGATAGGTCTTTTGGCGACGATGGGATAGGAGAGGCCTAGGAGTTGGAAGGAAGCGGCCGTGGCCTTAATTAAGGTACAGCCCCAGCATTTGTCTGGTGTGAAAATGGGAAACCACGGAAAACCATTTTCAGGGCTGCCGATAGTGGGATTCGAACCTACTATCTCCCGGATGCAAGCTCACAGCCGCGCGCCTCTACGCCCACGGCCAACTCGCCCGGTCCTAAAACTATTAACCTAGTTAGTGGGACGCAACACCAATAGGATTATTATTACTATATCAATGCAAGTAGCAATATGGAGGTTTACTTAACTAAGTACATTATTCACCAGCTAGGTTAATAATTACAGTACAACCCCAGTTAACCGAACTAAAGATTGGTGGGGGGGGGGAGCTGTTTCGGATAAGTATTCTTTCGGTTTACCCACTTACTTACTTACCTACTTACAATACCGGTAAGTAATTCTGAACTGTTTTTAAGGCCAAACCAATTCAAATCTCTCCTTGTAGGCTACACTTATATCCTTTATTAAAGTTAATGATGTATTTTTAGGATTACAGCGCATTCATATATACTTAGCATGAATTATTTAAAAACTCAGCAATTTCACTTTATTTTTTATTTTTTGTTTCTTGCGTCCCTCCCAACGTTTCCGAACAGCAACGTCCCGCCATCTTTTCATTACGAGGACGTCAGCCGGGGTCGACCAACTACATTGTGCAACAAATCTTAGGGCAAACTGAACTTACAACACATGTACGTGTTATAGTTTCTGTGTTGCTTTAAAAGAGAAATGCATTAATGTACAGTATTAAGTAGTCTACAGCTGGTACAACTTTCAATTTTCATATTCAACTTTTTTGTTATTTGTTTAACGTCGCACCAACACATCGAAGGTTTTCGGCGACGGAAGGATGGGAAAGGGGTAGTATTCGGAACGTAGCGGCCGAAGCCTTAATTAAGGTAAGGCTGGTATGAAAATGGAAAACCACGGAACATCATCTTGAAGGCTGCCGTGGTGGGATTCGAACCCACTCTCTCCTGAATGTAAGCTCATAGCTGCGTGACCCTAACCGCACGGCCAACTCGCTCGGTTTTCACATTAAAAGAAGCAAGGCATGAAATACCACAGTAGGTTATTGGAAAACAACAAATTATTAACTTACGTTTCCCTCTAGTGCTATGAAACCATCTTCAGCTGTCACTGGACTGGGAAATTGGTGGCTGGGGAATTAACTAAATGTCGAGCATTCACCTCTCCGCTAGCGATTGTCCAACGCACTCCCGCCCTCACGATTTTTCCCATGTAGTACAGTACGTGTTTTTAAATTTGCGATTTCGGAGGCATTTCGGTTAATCTGTGTTTCCGTTAACCCGAGTTCGGTTTACCGGAGTTTTTCATACATGCCATCATTCTGCCTTCCTGATATTATCCCAACGGCCTAACGATCCTAAGTAAAATACAATTGTAATCACCTACAGTCCGAAATTTGAATTTCGCAATACGACAAAATGTAAATAGATAGTTTGTTTATTTTAGCTAGCAAAGTTAGGAACACGTGATCCTGTCTTTACTTAACCAATGAATACATGAATAATATAACAAATTTAAAATTTAAACTACAAATAAATTAGCCTACTATGCTACTGTGCTATCCTATTGTACGTAAAATATCTAATGTATGTTGTGCATGTTAGGTATTTGCCCGAAGGCTGGTTTGATCCTCCACAGCTCCACCAATAGCTGTCATACATAGTCTAGGCGTCACTGAAGGGAAATAAGAAGTGATGTAGTTTCCCGTTTCGTCACCGAGCCGGAAGTTGCTATTTCAGTCTGCCAAACCTACTGAAATGCATGCACCAACCGACCCTATGAGCGATATTTCCATACCATTCATAACAGGGACTGGCTGCATAAGGAATGGTATTACTAGCATATCTCATACCTCGGTCTCACTTTCACCTTGTCAAAGCCAAGGATGAGACAGACAGGTCAATGAAAGTAACAAATTTATTCTAGCCCATACCAGAAGATATAGTGCACTGTAAACACTATATCTCGCCTAATATACGACATAATATAAATTAAATGAACATTTTGCTTCCTAAGTACAACAATATAATGCCTACTAAATAAATTAAAATACAATAATAATAATAATAATAATAATAATAATAATAATAATAATAATAATAATAATAATAATAATAATAATAATAATAATAATATTTGGTTTACGTCCCGCTAACTACTTTTACGATTTTAGGAGAAATAATAATATATAGATAGCAGTACTATTATTTACAATTTAATTTTCAATAGCAGAAATTGCTCACATAGAGGAAAGTTTTAGCTATGTTACGACTGTGGGCGAAAACATTACAATATAGGGATCGGGATAAGGATTACTAAACAAGGAACCACAAGGAACCACATCTGAGTACTACTACTGCACTATTGCTTACTTTTAGTTATCATCGTAACAGTAACGATGGTGATATGATGGTTATAATAAAAAGAAAAAATACCAGGATAATAATAATTGTACCGGAGGTACACCCACTCCGTGCATTTAAAATAAGTGCCCATTAGAAGGCTATTTATAACATGAACATTGAAACTCGTTTTCGAAGAAGTTTGAACATTTATCGACAGATGTCTCTACTATCAACCTATGTGCGCCCTCTGGGGCGAGGATGAGCAATTAACGTTCAAAGTAATTTTGTGTGTCAAGGTTTCGTAAATTGTATTGTTTATAGATTGTAATAATAATAATAATGTTATTTCTTTTACGTCCCACTAACTACTCTTTTACGGTTTTCCGAGACGCCGAGGTGTCGGAATTTAGTCGCACAGTTCTTTTACGTGCCAATAAATCTACCGACACGAGGCTGACGTATTTGAGCACCTTCAAATACCACCGGACTGAGTCAGGTTTGAACCTGCCAAGTTGGGGCCAGAAGGCCAGCGCCGCAACCGTCTGAGCCACTCAGCCCGGCTTTATAGATTGTTTTTGGTGTTCTAAGGTTACTAGCACTTCTATCTCTTCCCGTAGCCAATTGTAGCCAATAGGGAATTTTGTACATTTATTTAATCCACCAATCAGAATTTTTTGATATTTATTTGATTGTCCAGTGGAAATTGTAGGTGTGTCAGGGCTTCGGCCCAGAGAAATCTGAAACCTTCCTCTCCGCTATAAAATTTGGGACCGTTTGGTCCATGTGGTCTTTCGATCGCTCCAGTCCAGCAGTAGAGTGTGTTAATATAGGAGGCAGGGGACGCGCCTCGCCCATCTCCGGGTGGCCCTCCAGATCTAGATAGTGGTACACAACTTTCAATCATGTAATCGTCTCAGAAAGCTAACTCGAGGGGAATGTTTCAAAATCTTTTATTAATGTAACTCTCTAAATCTTCAAACCAGGTCTAGGACCTTAATGAAACTTAGGGAATAGAGTGTGTACCCCCATTTATTCCCCTGCAACTTGGTATTGAGGTGGCTATGATTTAGTAATCTTTAAGACCTATCTCGTAATTTTGTAACTTATAAATTTCTCTCCATCTAGTCACCTCCGTAGCATAGGCTTAGCCTCTGTAACGTCAGGCCATAAGCCCACATAGGGTTTTAATAATAATGTTCTGGTGAATTGCAAAGGAGTGCAAGAGTTCGCCTCCTAACGCCTTGATATTCGGCCCAAAACGTTATCCTTTTCTTTTTTTTACTAATGCCAAGTAGAATGGGTATTAATTACCCCTGTTAAAGTTTACTTCTATTATTATATTTCCTATGCAAATTCGACTGTTGAGCGAAAGATACAGTGAATGCTGTTTGTTTTGGTAAAAGGTAGATTGTGCCTTTAAGAGGTCTAGATCCTGTACATTTTGGAGAATTGTCTCCTGGAGAGTAACTGTGTGGAGCAAAGACGCTCCTTTTAAATGTAGTAAATTTTGGAGCTGAGTTTCTTTGTGGATTTATTAAAGGGAGCAGGGGTGCTCTTGTTAAACTTGTAGCTGGGGAGCTTCAAGCTCATGCTGTTAAATCATGTTGTCTAATTGTTCTAGGAGTTTCTAACGTTGTTTCTCGAGCTCATTTTTGTACCTAATTAATTGTTATTGCTTACCAAAGTTTAAAATTTGAAAAGAAAAGTAAACAAGAAAGGCAAGAAATAAAATTCATAATTTAAAACATTTAAATTAAAATTTTATATTTTCTCTATTCACCATTCATGCCCGTACCTTATATCACATCTGCGTTCCACAGAATCCCCGGAATAATAATAATAATAAGTTTTCTAACTCCCCGGCTATTTCCCGCCAATATTCAGTCAGGCTATTATACTTGGTACGTAGCAGTAATCCCATCTATCGGAGTTGAGAGGCAGCATAAGAGATAAAGAACATCACAACAAACAATGGTCAATGTAATGTTATTGATAATCAATGTTATGCGCTTACGATATTGTAGGCCTTCACATTTAGTTTTCTTCCGACTCTGAAATACCACTCTTATCATAGTCGGTACGTTAAAACTGAATAAAACATAAATTCCCGGAAAATGTATTCTCTATAACTTTTGTTATGTAATACTTTTCGATAGGACCAATAACATAGGTATTTAAAAATTACATTTTAGGCGCCTTTCCCTAAATTACAATTTCATCCAGGGTAAATAAAATTGTTTATAGCTTAGACCGTAGTTTCTTATTCCCCGACTCTATATACCGATTTTCATTAAATTCTGTTAACCCATTTTCTCGTGGCTCGGCGCTGATACGGACTTAGAAACCAAAATACAAATTCATGAATGTCTGTGTTATCATAGCCGGTACGATAAAAATGTATAAGACATAAATGGTTGGAAATTTAATTCTATATAACTTTAGTTATGTAGTATTTATCGATAAGACCACTAATAATATAAATATTTGAGAATAAAATTTTAGGCCTACCACTAAACTACCATTTCTCTCAGCGTGAATAAAATTATTTATAGCCTAGATTTTAGTGGCTCATTCTCCGACTTCGCATACCAATTTTCAATGAGATAGGACCACTAATAGTGTAAATGTTTAAGAATTAAGTTTTTGGCCTTCCACTAAACTACCATTTTACTCAGCGTAAATAAAATTATTTATAGCCCATATTGTAGCAACATATTCTCCGACTTCGAAAACCAATTTTTATTAAAATAGGGCCACAAGTGACATAAATATTTGAAAATTAAATTTTAGGCCTTCCCTTATACTACCATTTCAATCAACGTAAATAAAATTATTTATGGCCTAGATTGTAGCGACTTATTCCCCGACTTTACATACCTATTTTCATTATCTTCAGCCGTTTTCTAGTGGTGCGTGTACATACATACATACAGACAGACCGACAGACAGACAGACATTACGGAAAAGTAAAAAAATGCATTTCCTTTTTACTATGGACATGACAGATACAGAAATACAATTCTTTTCAAATTCTGAGCAATGTACAGACAAAACTCTTATTTTATTTATATGTATAGATGGTTGCCTAGTTGTACTTCCTCTCAAAACAATAACCACTAATAAGAGGAGAATACTGTGATTGAGGAGAAAAAAGGAAGAGGACTTCATACATGTTCCAGCTGCATGAAAGGAAGGAAAGGTTATCAATGGTCATCCAAGCCTCATATGAAAGCTGAAAGAACCCATTTTTGTTCATTAGACCCGGTACCAAAGCTATGCTAAATTCGTGAAAACAACATGCCATGCATTGGGATTGTATATCGATGCTGGTATGTTGGACAATGTAGTTCATTTCACTAAAAAGGAAATCATCGCACAGCGGGTTAAACGTGAAGCTGGCCAACGATATAATGGAGATCCTAAATAGATTTTGTTTTATTATTGTTGAAAGTGTGACTTATGAAAATAATATTTCGTTTATATTCGTTAAGTAATACTTCCATAAGTGTTACAGTGTGCTTTGGCTGTAATACAGCAGGATGCTTTACGCAAACTGTCATTTAAAATATGGGGTACTCAGTGCCCCATGTTTTAGTTTATGTCCTAAATAACCTAGGTTTCCTGTCCAGAGTTATGATAACTGGCGTTTGAATTCCAACCATTGCATGTGGAGACATCCACATCATTGTACAGATCACGTAAAATGGGGGCCCCTTGGTTATGATCGTAATATAAAGAGACGCGATAAAATATTAACTTGCTTATTTTTAAAAACATTCAAGCCCTTTAGGCTTTTTCAGTCTTAAAATTATCAGCGTTTCGCCTCAGTGTAGTAGTGGACAGTGCACCGTCACTGCATTGTCCTACACAGGAGGCTTGTAGTGGTGCCTCAACGGTGCACTAACCGCCAACGTTTTGGAAAGTTGTAGCAGTGTAACTGATGAGCCCACTGCTACACTGGGGCGAAACGCTGGTAATTTCACGATTGACACGGCCTAAAGAACTTAAATGTTTTTAACATTTGTAATGGATGAAATTAAGTTACAGTATCCACATAAAGTATTCGTACACCAACATCTTAACGTATACCTTGTATATTAAACACCATGAATTAATATAAACACATCCAGTGAGACGAGTGTATAAGGAAATGACACCTTGCTGTACAATTGATATGATAGCGCTCAACGTAATAAACAAATAAACTCGTCCTTTAATACAACAAAAAGTATTCGTACACTACTAGATAATAAAAACACTTGCAGAAGTCTTTGTTCAAACACAGTCTTAATATTTTGAATGCATGCCTTTAGCTTTGATAACATGTTTCAAACGTCTTGGCATTGAGCTAAAAAAACGTTTGGTGTACACTTCAGATATGTTGGACCATGCATCTTAGAGTATCTCTTTAAGAGGTTCTTTACTAGTAGGATGGCGTTTTTGCACTTCTTTGCCAAGAGGACCCCACAGATTCTCTATGGGATTGAGATCTGAACTATGCGGTAGAGTGAGAAGTCTTCTTGGGGCATTGTACAACAACCATTCCCGGGTTATCATTGCACAATGCTTAGTATCATTGTCCTGTTGGAAGGGGATGACTCCTTCCAGACGAAGCTTGTGTGCACTGCTGTGTAAATTATGGCGCAACACATCTATGTACTTCCTGGCATCCATAATACCATCAATAAATGCCAGGTTTCCCACTCAATTCGCAGCCATGCAGCCCCAAACCATCACATTCGCTCCTCCGTGTTTTACCGTAGGGATTACGTGTTGAGGTTTAAGTTCGGTGTATGGCTTCCGCCATACCTTTCTGCTCCTACCAGTTCCAAACTGTATAAACTTCGCTTCATCAGAAAAAATAATGGTGTTCCAAAGGCCATTGTCGTTTCACAAGACTCTTTCGCTAACTGGAGGCGTTCCTGCCTATTTCATTCATTTATAAGTGGCTTCTTTCGTGGACATCTACTGCGCAAGTTCGTACTGTGGAATACATTCCTTATAGTTTGCACACTCACCGTTTTGTTGTACCTCGAAGCGAGTTCTGTAGTGATCGGTGCAGCACTTCGGAGCGGTTCTTTCCGTGCCGAATGCACAATATTGCGTCACTCCCGTGATGTCAACACTTTTGGACGACCAGATCTGGTTTTTTCCTGTTTGTCCGCTATGCTTGTATTTATTAACTATTGAACTCACCGTAGGTAAAGCAAATGCTGAGCGGGTTTTCCAACTTGACGATAACTTTTACCTTGTCTTTACAGTAACACTATATTCTCTCGTTGACTCAATGAAAGTTCCGTCGTCTTCCGCACCTTGCGGCAACGACAGCATAGGGATAACTGAAGATATAACAACCCCTCCTGCAAGGACAGCGGCCTAAAGCTGTGCGACAACTGATTTCACCAATCACAAAGACAGTACTCCGCACTGTACGAATACTTTCTTGGCGGTACGATCTGCAGTTTGTATACAGTATCGCGCCGATCATGTTACATTTTTTAATGATTTGTATGTTCAGCGTGTATATCTGGTGTCTGTCGTTATGCCGTTTATAAATCTGACTTCAGCTCGTAAGCCGTAATGATGTTCCATCACATTCCATAGGTGTACGAATACTTTTTGTGGCCACTGTATGTATATCGTATATCGGTGCAAGTCAATAAAACATTGTACAGGGTTAATGACTAAAAACTATCACCACGAATATTTCCGAAACGAGATGTACCATAGATGCGCTGAAGCTTGGTGGTTCGCACCCTGGGACGGATCTTTAACACACCAAATGCGTGGCAAATTTAGTTCTGGGGTCGCTCTTCGGTATGTTTCAATACACAAAAATATAAATGTATGATAAAACAATGAATACCGAGCGAGTTGGCCGTGCGGTTAGAGACGCGTAGCTGTGAGCTTGCATTCGGGAGATGGTGTGTTCAAATCCCACTGTCGGTGACCCTGAAGGTGGTTTTCCACGATTTCCCCTTGTCACACCAGGCACCTTAATTAATGCCACGGCCACTACCTTCCCAATCCTATCTCTTTCCCATCCCTGCGTCGCTGAAAACCTTCAGTGTGTTACTACGACGTGAAACCACCAGCATAATAATAATAATAATAATAATAATTGTACCGGGCGGTACACCTCCACTCCGCTAATTTAAAATGTGCGCCAGTTGAAACTCCTCTGCTGGAGGAAGTCTGAACTTTATTGACAGTATTAATTTTCTACCGTCTCAGAAGATGTCACCACGTGGAAAATTTTGAGTTTTTGAACTGTGTCATTTTTGATGTGTTTTTGTTTCGCTTGAAGTAAGAAGTGTGAACTTTCTCTTCTAGAGGACACTACTGAAGATCTACAATAGTGCAACCTAGTGCGGAGTCAAAGAACTATTTTTTGGAGAAAATTTAATTTCAAGAGTTTGTTCTTTGTTAAATTTTTTTCTATCATTGTTTAAGTTGGCAATATTTACCCCTTTCTTCCCCTTGTTATGAATGTATCCAATCCCGAATTTCTTCAATTAATTTCTATCCAATCAGATGTATCTTCCCCCAACTTGAATCTGTTGCGGGGTCCTATCCAATAAAGAGTTTGTGGGAGGGTGTTTTCTTTCCCCTAACGCCTAGAAACTTCCGCGAGAGTATTTAAACTGCTGATTTTTGGGTCTCTCGGCCACTTCTGTTCCATCTTTCAGTGTGTTAAGTACATAGCAGGGGGCGGGAAGCGCCTCTTTCTTCTCCAGCCGTTCAACACAAGGTAATGGCCGATTAATAACTTCTTTCTTTACTAGCTCAGCAGTTTAACTTTCGGGGCGGGTTCTAAGCGTTCAGCCATGTAACCTTTTCCTAAAATGTAACTACTCCTTTCATATTTTCTCTTTTAAAACGACATATTGGGATAGAGAGTACTATCCCTCTCGAGCTCCCACTCACATTGTCTTGAGGTGAACTTATTTTCTCAACCTATTTTTCGTTAATGTAAAACAAATTGTTCTTTTCTTAAGTCACCTCTTTAGCATGGGATTAGCCCTTGTATTAACGGCCTAGCGCCAAGTAGGTCTTAATCAAAGTGTATTAGGAGTGCAAGTTCGCCTCCTCTCAAATTGTTATTTTAGAGGTCATTTAATTAACCTGCTTTTCTTTTAATAGACCTCAGTAGATTGGGTACCCCTGTGTTTATGTCCGTTGAGGACAACTTGAAGGTGGAGTTTGGTGTGGCCTGGGAGAGGCTTAAATTTTGAGAGCGAGTGGCTCTTTTGAAAATTCTGGGTTGTATGCCTCATGGAGGTTTTTCAGTGTAATTTGGAGCAAGGGCTCCTAGGTATGAATGGGGTTTTCTCCCCCTCTGTTAAAATTTGTGTTTGGGGTAAAACTGAGCTGATTGCCCAAGCATTGTGAAGTCAGGGCGCGAAGCCCAAATTCTGTAAATATTGTAACTAACCCCTTTTGAATTGCTACTTTGTACCTGCCATGCTTGTTATTTCTTTGTTTTCGAAAAGAAAATATAACCTTGTTAAATTTTAAATTAATTTTACATTGCACTATAATTTCGTAGCTTGAAACCCATTCACACCCGCACCTTCTTTCACCTCTACCTACCACGGAAAAGTCCATAACAAGTGGTAGCAGAGCGTGGTTGAATGGGTCTCAATTTAGCCCCTTTTGACGGCTACACATTGTTTTGATCCGAACTCTAACCATTTTCTCAGTTGCTGGAATTTTTTGACCTTTTCAAAATTGGTCTGTCATCATGCCCGGCCCTCGTGATGTTCTCCTTCTTAACTATTTGCGTAAGGAGGAGTTGATCTATGAATTAACTATCAGAAATGTGCAATCTGGAGGCACGGTTGCAATAGACACTAACAAGCTTAGAGAGTCCCTTGATTTGCCCATTTCCATCCCCAATTTGGGAGAGAAAGAAATTGACGACTCTCTTTCCACGATCACGGAGAATATTACTGGGCTAGCTTCTGTAGTTAGTTTTTTTGATGAAAATGATCCGTCTCCTAATCAAATTAAGCGTGTGCAAGGCAGGCTATATCATTTTTCGAATAGGGTTAACGATCTGTTGTCTCTAAAACTGAATGATGTTCAGAGGAAGGAAGCTAGTACGCTCCTGGAAAATATTTCCGAATTATCTAGTAAGGTCACTCAATTGTTAACTGGGGAAGTTCCTCCCAAATCTGATCAACCCACCATAGTAAATGCAGGTAGTGAGGAAGCGCCTCCCAAGGGAGAAGTTAATAGAATAACCGTTGCTGCTCAAACTATCCCTGCCCCATTGGACAACGAGTCTGAACGCCATGCATCGTTGAGTAACATCCGTTCTGAATTAACTTCCTTGCCATTGAAACCTTTACCTACTATGTCACCCGGGTTTAGTAGCTTGCCTCATCCATTGGCAATGTTGCTCAGAGGTATATCTAAGTTTTCCGTTAATACCACCAGTGACGTAATTTCATTTTTAAGATTTCTAGTGGAATTTCAGGATCATGCCCTTGTTTTTTCTCTTTCTCCATGTCAAATCTTGCAAATTATCTATCCGTATGCTATTGGTATTCTCTCTGATAAAATCGTAAGAGCCATTGCCGAGCAATCATCTATTGAGGCTTTCCATGCCCATTTGCTAGCTAACTTCATCCCTGCTAGGGCCAGGTCCTCCCTTATTCAGAAGTACTATTATCGTGTACAGCGCTTGGATGAAAACTTGGCTGATTTCATACAGGACATTAAGTTTTATACTAGGGTGTTTGCCCTTCATTTTCCTGAAGATCAGATTGTACAGGCTATTGTAGAGGGAATTTCACCTCCCTATAGGTCATATTTGTGTTTCGCGGCGTGCCCGCAAACTTTCTCGGAACTTGAAGCATTGGCCGTCTCAGCGGAAGGAGTTAGATACGCCGATTCCTTGCGTGTCGCGAAAGAACCCCCGCCTTCCATTAGTAATACTCGGCCTCCACCTCGCCGATCAGTCACCCCCCGTAAATGTTATGCTTGCGGGTCGCCTGACCATCTGCGCAATAAGTGTCCTCTGATCAAAACTAGTAGGGCAAATAATGGAGCTGGTTCATCACAAGGCTGTTTTAAATGTGGGGCTTTCTCACATATCGCAAAGAATTGTCCCAATTCGAATAGCACCCCCTCCTGCTCAACTTCTGGTGTAACTTCCAACAACAATCAAAAGTGACTAGTGGCTGCGGCTGAGTCAACTAATTCTGCTTCCCAAGGCTCAGCCCCTGGCAAAAAGGTCGAGAATTCAGGGAACGATAAGTCTTCGAATACATCTTTTGAATGCCCCAAAGAGTGCCTTAGGATTGCGGCGGATACCCCCGCACCTGTTCCTTTTCTTAAGATTGAGTTAAATAACGAGCCTATAACTGCTCTCTTAGATTCAGGCAGTGTTTGTTCGATTATTTCGGCTGAATGGTATTCTAAATTGAAAGCTGTTTGTAAACTACCTGACTACGTCTCGTCTCCTATTCAATATGTTTCGGCTAATTCATCTCCATTAGAAATTCTAGGTTCCGTACTGGTCAAAATTCGTATTTTTAAATTTACATGGAAAATTAAATTGTTTGTGGCTAAGTACCTGTCTTGCCCCATCATACTGGGAACGGACTTTATTTCTCACACTGGTCTTGTGCTCGATCTTCAGAGTAAGTCGTGCACATTCAAATTTGCGTCCAATTGTAAAATTCCCTTGTTAAAATGTAATTCTGTGTCATGTTCATCTATTTCGCCTACCCAGGATGAGATGTTGTTAGACCTTAGACATCTACCTGAGGAACAGGCTGATAGTATTCGTAAATTATGTCAGTCATTTCCAGAGGTGTTCTCTGATACTCTTGGTGTTACTGACCTTATTGAATACAAAATTGAGGTCACGGATTCGATTCCTGTCCGTTTTCCACCTTATAGGCTATCTCCACCTAAAATGAAGGCTCTGAAAGAAATTATCGATCAGATGTTGAAGGATGGTATTATTAGGCCCTCTAAGTCGGCGTATTCATCGCCTATTTTTCTAGTCCCGAAACCCCAAGGAGGCTTCAGGCCTGTCATTGATTACAGGGCTCTCAATCGGAAGGTGGTGTTGCAATCTGTGCCCCTTCCTGACCTTCATTCTTGCTTTTCATGGTTTCGTAAGGCCAAGTTCTTCACTATCTTGGACTTGAATCAGGCCTATAATCAAATTCCCCTTGCCGAAGAGTCTAAACAGCGTTTGCCACGGACTGGAATTTATACGAATACAACCGCGTGCTTTTCGGGCTCCCCACGGGGGCAGCTGTGCTCACTAGGCTACTAGATAGGGTCTTCTCCGACATCAAATTCGAGTACTTATATCACTACTTAGATGATGTCGTCGTATTTTCAGAGACCTTTGAAGAACATCTAGATCATTTGCGAGAAGTTCTCGATCGCCTTCGTAAGGCTGGGTTAACTGTTAAGTTATCCAAGGTTGTCTTTGCTAAGCCCTCTATGTCATTCCTAGGGCATATTGTGTCACCCGATGGTGTAGCAGTCGATCATTCTAGAACACAGGCCATCCGTGATTTTAAACCTCCCAAGGACATTAAAGGTATCGCCAGGTTCATTGGTATGGTGAATTTCTTCAGGAAGTTCATTCCTAACTTTGCTAATAGAGCGGCGCCCTTAAACCTCCTTCGTAGGAAAGGTATCAAATTCGAGTGGGGACCTTCTCAACAAGCCGCTTTTGAAGATCTTAAATTAGCGCTTTGTAATGCCCCTGTCCTTGCTATGCCTGATTTCTCGAAGAAATTCATCGTCCAAACCGACGCGTCGTCGTCAGCAGTAGCTGCAGTCCTTCTTCAAGAGACTGAACTAGGGAGGCGACCTATCGCCTATGCCTCTAGGACCTTGTCGGCTCAAGAAGCCAAGTATTCCATCTATGAGCTTGAAGGTTTGGCAGTCTTATTCGCCTTAGAAAAGTTCCGTCTCTATCTGGAACACGTCAAATTCGACCTGGAGACAGATAATCAAGCATTAAGCTGGGTCTTAGGTAGGCCGCGTCGTACTGGTCGTATAGCCCGCTGGGCTATTCGTATTTCCGCCTTCCAGTTTGATGTTAGACATATCAGAGGTACCGAAAATGTTGTTGCTGATGGACTCAGCCGTATGTTTCATAACGACGTCGAGACCCACGAACCGGTCGACAGTTCATCACCTCCCGAGTCCATACTATCTGGTGTTAATGCCATCTTAACTGATGCTCCCATGCTTTTTAGGGATATTGAGAAATACCAACGTGAAGATCCGACGCTGGCTCCGATAATGGAAACCCTTTCTTCTGGGGAACATGTTGTCCCTTATGTTCTGAGGAATGGTGTTCTATGTTGCCCATCGAGGCATGATAGGATGATGAAAGTTGTCGTTCCAGCTGTTCTTGTACCTATGATCTTCAAGTATTATCATGAGACCCCATTAGGAGGGCATCTTGGAATCTTTAAAACTCGTGAGAAGATTCGTGAAATGTTCATCTGGAAAGGTATGGACGGTGAAATCCGTGAACTTGTAAAAGCTTGTAAATCTTGTTTGCTCAGTAAACCCACCATGTCCACCAAGGTAGGCCTTTTGTCTTCGCATCAAGCGTCGCGCCCCATGGAACGTCTGTATATCGATTATGTAGGACCCTTCCCCCAGTCAAAGGGTAATGCTAACAAGTTCATCTTTGTGTGCGTAGATGGTTTTACCAGATTTTCTTGGTTATTTCCGACTAAGCTGGCTACCGCTCAATCTACCATTACCTGCTTAAATTCTATTTTTGCTTCTTTTGGTCCGTGTCAATATATTGTATCTGATAATGCTAAGGCTTTTACATCTAATTTATTTCGTAAATTCTGTTTTGACTTATCAATCTCTCATGTAACTACTTCTGCTTATTACCCTCAACCATCTCTGGCTGAACGGGTTAACCGTAATCTCAGGTCAGCACTTATTGCCTATCATCATGAAGATCATTCCAGGTGGGACACGTCCCTGCATTGGATAGCTTTTGCTTTGAATTCGGCGGTTCATGAATCTCACAAGTTTACTCCTGCTTCTTTGATGTTCAAGTTTGTTCCCAACTCGCCGCTCTCTAACCTCTGGTCTCTGAATGACATTCTACCCGAGACAATAGATCCGGATAACATTAAAGATCTCTGGAAGAAGGCTAAAGCCAATCTTAAAGTGTCTCATGAAAAGGTTAGGGAAAGGTATGATCGTGGACGGAGACCCACCCCTTTGAAGGTAGGTGACCAGGTTATGGTCAAAAATTTTGTTCCCGCGGGCAAGCTTGCCCCCAGATTTCATGGGCCTTGTATAATTCTCGATTTCCTCACCCCGGTTACGTTGTTATTAAGCAATCTAGCCACCGAGAGGATATTTAGGGTTCACCTGTCACAGGTGAAACCAGTGTAAATTTTGTGTCAACTTGCTTCATATAATTTGAAAGGAATATGAAGGTTATATATTTTTTTTTGAGTTCAACTTTTAAGGCATTCTGCTCCTTCTATTTTATTTTATATGTAAGCATTTCTTGTAAACCTCCCCGATTGTTAAACTGCCTTCCTGTCCTTACCTCGGCCATTACCACGCTCCCGTCTCCTGCGTCAATACACACAGTGGCTTGACTTATGCCATGGATATTTGCACGCCGCTGGCCCCTCAACCTCTCCACAAGCCTGTACCCTCAAAAAGATGATGGTCCAACACAATTCTGCCGCCAAGCTTTAATGTTTCAGTGCCCCCGCAGCCGCGCGGCGCCGTGCAGCAACTGGAGCTGAGGACGGGCCCCCTCGGCCCCAGCGAGGAAGACGTGTGCACGGCGAGCTGGAGCTCTCCTCCCGGCCAAGGCTGATGTGCGGCGCACAACCTGCTACTTGCCCGCAGCCTGTTTATGTTCACCGCGGGCGCGGCGTGCTTCAACACCTCTGCTCCCCTCATTGTGCGGGCGAGCGGTATCTCAGGGTACTTGAGGGGTCCGAGCGGCCTCCTTTGGACGCAAGCCGCAACGGCCGGTCTGGCAATCCCACTTCATCACCATCTACTACATGAACAGATACTATAAGTAATGACTACACTTGGGAATTCAACTGCAATATTTGGTGGACTTTGAAATTTTTTTTCCTTCACTTTCAAGTATAAAAAGTTATCTTCAGAAATTCAACTTCTACAAATATAAAGACTTTACTTCATCTGCAACAACAAATTTTGAAACCAAATCAACCCAAATTAAGAAATTCTTATAAATTTTTTTGGCAATCAATCTTCATACCCACAGCATAACTTGGACCTTGTTTCAAACTGATTTCATGTGTCATCCCTGGAGGAACTTTTGGGGGGGGGGAGGTCTGTACCGGGCGGTACACCTCCACTCCGCTAATTTAAAATGTGCGCCAGTTGAAACTCCTCTGCTGGAGGAAGTCTGAACTTTATTGACAGTATTAATTTTCTACCGTCTCAGAAGATGTCACCACGTGGAAAATTTTGAGTTTTTGAACTGTGTCATTTTTGATGTGTTTTTGTTTCGCTTGAAGTAAGAAGTGTGAACTTTCTCTTCTAGAGGACACTACTGAAGATCTACAATAGTGCAACCTAGTGCGGAGTCAAAGAACTATTTTTTGGAGAAAATTTAATTTCAAGAGTTTGTTCTTTGTTAAATTTTTTTCTATCATTGTTTAAGTTGGCAATATTTACCCCTTTCTTCCCCTTGTTATGAATGTATCCAATCCCGAATTTCTTCAATTAATTTCTATCCAATCAGATGTATCTTCCCCCAACTTGAATCTGTTGCGGGGTCCTATCCAATAAAGAGTTTGTGGGAGGGTGTTTTCTTTCCCCTAACGCCTAGAAACTTCCGCGAGAGTATTTAAACTGCTGATTTTTGGGTCTCTCGGCCACTTCTGTTCCATCTTTCAGTGTGTTAAGTACATAGCAGGGGGCGGGAAGCGCCTCTTTCTTCTCCAGCCGTTCAACACAAGGTAATGGCCGATTAATAACTTCTTTCTTTACTAGCTCAGCAGTTTAACTTTCGGGGCGGGTTCTAAGCGTTCAGCCATGTAACCTTTTCCTAAAATGTAACTACTCCTTTCATATTTTCTCTTTTAAAACGACATATTGGGATAGAGAGTACTATCCCTCTCGAGCTCCCACTCACATTGTCTTGAGGTGAACTTATTTTCTCAACCTATTTTTCGTTAATGTAAAACAAATTGTTCTTTTCTTAAGTCACCTCTTTAGCATGGGATTAGCCCTTGTATTAACGGCCTAGCGCCAAGTAGGTCTTAATCAAAGTGTATTAGGAGTGCAAGTTCGCCTCCTCTCAAATTGTTATTTTAGAGGTCATTTAATTAACCTGCTTTTCTTTTAATAGACCTCAGTAGATTGGGTATTTTACCCCTGTGTTTATGTCCGTTGAGGACAACTTGAAGGTGGAGTTTGGTGTGGCCTGGGAGAGGCTTAAATTTTGAGAGCGAGTGGCTCTTTTGAAAATTCTGGGTTGTATGCCTCATGGAGGTTTTTCAGTGTAATTTGGAGCAAGGGCTCCTAGGTATGAATGGGGTTTTCTCCCCCTCTGTTAAAATTTGTGTTTGGGGTAAAACTGAGCTGATTGCCCAAGCATTGTGAAGTCAGGGCGCGAAGCCCAAATTCTGTAAATATTGTAACTAACCCCTTTTGAATTGCTACTTTGTACCTGCCATGCTTGTTATTTCTTTGTTTTCGAAAAGAAAATATAACCTTGTTAAATTTTAAATTAATTTTACATTGCACTATAATTTCGTAGCTTGAAACCCATTCACACCCGCACCTTCTTTCACCTCTACCTACCACGGAAAAGTCCGTAACAATAATAATAATAATAATAATAATAATAATAATAATAATAATAATAATAATAATAATAATAATAATAATAATAATAATAATAATAATTGTACCGGGCGGTACACCTCCACGCCGCTAATTTAAAATGTGCGCCAATTGAAACTCCTCTGCTGGAGGAAGTCTGAACTTTATTGACGGTATTAATTTTCAAGTTTCTCAGAAGATGTCACTACGTGGAAAATTTGGAGTTTTTGAACTGTGTCATTTTCGACGTATTTTTGTTTTGCTTGTAGTAAGAAGTGTGAACTTTCTCTTCTAGAGGACACTACTGAAGATCAACAATAGTGCACCCTAGTGCGGAGTGAAAGAACTGTTTTTTTGGAGAAAATTTAATTTCAAAAGTTTGTTCTTTGCTAAATTTCTTTCAGTCATTGTTTAATTTGGCAATATTAACCCTTTCTTTCCCCTTGTTTTGAATTTAGCCAATCCCGAATTTCTTAAATTAATTTTCCACCAATGATGTGTTTCTTCTTCATCTTGTGTAGGGGTTTTCTTTAACCACCAATAAAAGATTGTGGGCGGGTGTTTTCCTTCCTAAAACGCCTCGAACTTTCCGCGAGAGTATATAAACTGCTGATTTTAGGGTCTCTGCGCCACTTCTGTTCCATCTTTCTGTGTGTAAAGTACATAGCAGGGGGCGGGAAGCGCCTCTTTCTTCGGCGGCAGTCAACAACCAGGTAATGGCCGATTAATTACTTCTTTTCTTCCTTGCTCAGCAGTTTAACTCTCGGGGCGGGTCCGAAGTTTTTCCATTATGTAACCTTCCTTAAAATGTAAAGAAACTTGTATCTATTCTATCTTTTAAACTGCATATCGGGATAGAGAGTGCTTAACCCTCTCGAGCTCCCACTCATATTGTTTTGAGGTGAACATATTTTTTTTCTCAACCTATTCTTCTTTAACGTAATGTAAATTGTTTCCTTCTTAAGTCACCTCTTTAGTATGGGATTAGCCCTTGCATTTGTGGCCTAGAGCCAGATTAGGTTTTAAAAGCAAACGTAGTAGGAGCGCAAGTTCGCCTCCTCTCAAATTGTTATTTTAGAGGTCATGTAATTAATCTTTTCTCACTTAATAGACCTCAGTAGGTTGGGTATTTTACCCCTGTGTCTATGTCCAGAGAGGACAACTTGAAGGTGGAGTTTGGTGTGGCCTTTGAGAGGCTTAAAGTTTGAGAGCAAGCGGCTCTTTCTTGAAAATTGAGTGTTGTATGCCTCGAGGAGGCTTTTCGGTGTAATTTGGAGCAAGTGCTCCTGAGCATGAATGGGGTTTTCTGCCCCTCTGTTAATACTTATTTTGAAGTAAGGTTGGGCTGATTGCCCAAGCATTGTGAAGTCGGGGCGCGAAGCCCAAATCCTGTAAATATTGTAACTACTTTTGTTGACTTGCTACTCTGTACCTGCCATGCTTGTTATTTTCTTTATTTTGAAAAGAAAATATAACCTTGTTAAATTTTAAATTAATTTTACTTTCGTAGCTTGAGACCTATTCACCACCCCGCACCTTCTTTCACCTCTAACTACCACAAAAACACGGTAACAATAATAATAATAATGATAATAATAGACTAATAATGATAATAATAAATGCAACTAAAACTGGATTCCAAATCTCATATGAAAATACCGATATATGGAAGGATCTCCTTGATACTTAGACAAATAACTTCTGGTAACTCAGTTTGGCAATATCCCTCAGGTAGACCTAAATAATTTCAAATACTTAGGGGAAATCATCCAACCATCCGGATTAAACCATGAAGCAAACAGGGAGAGAACTTCTAAATTACAAAAAGCCTATAGAATCACATAGAACAGGTACACCCAATATCTCGGAATGCCAAATTAGAACACTGTAATTAAACCTGAAGCATTTTACCCATCAGAAACCTTCGTAATTGAAGGCAGGTCATTAATTCAAACTTTAGAAAAACAAGAAAGGAAAATACTTAGGAAAATCTTTGTGCCGGTATGCATAGGAGTGTGGATGAAACGGAGGTCTCCTGAATTATACCAGCAGTCTGACATAAAATCAGACACTACTAGAAAAAGATGGCCGAAATTTAGCAAATGTTCTCGTGATTCGCTATGGTATTCTACCATGTATACGGATTTCTACGTAAATTACTGCACGCGCAGTGAGTGAGATATATTAAATTGCATATTTCTGTGGGTTATCCGAGAAACAAAACAGTGAGGACGCCATAGTTTCCGATGTAAGGGGGGAATTGGGGAAGTTTTGAGGACAATGGCAGGCCACATTTCCTACTGCCATTCACAATCGAGGTCAGGAGTTCCTACTATAACGGCAGGTCCACTTATCAACTGTCATTAATAATAGACACGGAGAGTTTTCATTAAGGTAACTTAGGGAGATCCCGACATGAGGGAAAACTCGACACTTTTAAGCTTAGCGCCTCTAGTAACCACAGTACTGCATAGGTCAAACTTGCAACTACATTTACCGGATCCGTATGGTTTTGTGCTCATGGTCATCCTGTTAGCTGAAGATTGTCACTATAAATACAAGGCATTTGAATAATTTAAGGTGAGTAAGTAAGTGATATATGATTTAAAAGTAACTTGCTATAATATGATGAGTAGATTGTGTAACGAAATAGGTAGATACGCGAAACTTTTAAGATAATATTTTAGTTTAGGCGCACAAAGCAAGCTTCGGAGAAGCGGTCACGTCATTTCCAAATCGCCAAACCTTCAGCTTGGTAAGTGTTGCGACCTCTTGTCTGCCAATGAAACTCGGGGAGATCTAGACACGAAAAGCTGGGAGATCTCTGTCGAGATCTCCCTGGATCTCTAAACCGGGATACATTTTTGGGGACAGGGTTTAATGGTGCGTTAATACTACAGTTTAGTAGGAGTAATAAATGATGACAATGTAGTGTATTAGGATATTTATGATATTTTTGCAATGCAATATTTTTATAATAATGTTTGTAGTGATAAGTTAAACTCAAATCACGAAGATTGGAGACTGATGATAAAGTAAAAGTTTCGCATTAATAGTTTTGCATCCAAATGGTTATAGGTGGAGGATGCCACGGAAATATGTGTACAAAGGTCTGCTTGGACGATGGAATGCAGAAGATATGGTTGCTGCTATTAAGGACGTGAAAGAAAATGGAACTACTTTAGCAACAGCTGCGAAGTATTTCAGTATTCCAAGGAATACACTCAGATCCAGAATACTATCTGGTATATCTATCAATAGAAGACTGGAAAAAGGAGCAACAATTGATAAAGCTATGTAGGACCATTTATTCAACCATATTTTTCCTCTCGATTCTAAAGGGTTTGGGCGAACAGTGACCGACTTAGGAGGTTCACTCAGAGGAATGGTGTTGAGAAGCATATTTAAAAAACAAAAGGCAATGGTTGGATATGACTGGATTTTCCATGAGCCTGGTAATATTTTCAATGCCAATGAAACTGGTGTTCAGTTCATATTTAAGGCGGGGAATATTATCAGTGAAAAAGGAAATAAAAACGTGTTTCACAGCACCACGGCAGAAAAGGGATCTATAGTAACAGTAATGGTGTGTGGTAATGCTATTGGATATGCTATCCCACCCTTTGTTATAATGAAAGGTGCAAGGCAAAGATACACTCAAAAGAAATGCCCAGTGGACCAGTTTGAAAAATGTTCGAATCAGTGTATATGACCACTGAGGTATTTTCATTATCCCCTGATCACCTAACCGTTACAAACCTCGGGGCAGGATTCGGTTGATAATCGACGGACACTCAAGGCACTGCAAAGACCCGGATGTGCTCGATAAGGCATCAGCTTTATGAATAGAGATGTGTTGCCCCCCTCCCCATCCACCACGGTGACTTCACAGGATTATCGGGAAAATTTAAAGAATAGGAAACGTGAAAATGAAAAGAATCCTTCAAATCGAAGGACAACAACGAGAACTCGGCGTGTCAACGGGGAAGCTAGTTTCTCAAGCAGTCTTCTTTGCTCTGAGAATTACTGCGCAGTATGTGACGACAACCGTAATGAGCCATGGGTCCAATGTAGTGGGGAATGCAGGAAATTGTTCCACGAGATGTGTGTGGAGAACGGAAACGATGAACAGTTTATATGTACCCACTAAGTACAATAGTTGTGTAACTATTCTGAGGTCCTCCCTAAGTGCGGGAGAAGTGGACATTATTGCATCCTTTATTTATTTGATAACATATTATGGAATGTTATTTTTTGGCATAAATAATAGAAAACATAAACTAACTGTGTACCAAATCACCATGGAAATAAATAAAATATTTTACAAATAAAGCATGATCAAAATTACAGGTTTTTGCTTAGCGTGTCGGGATATCCCTAAATTACTATATAAATAAGGCCCCTTTTCCTAATGAAAATCACAATCGATTTGAAGAGATTTTATTATAATCGAGAAATGCAGGGCAAATGCCCTCTTTCTTTATAAGTGTCTGACGAATAGAGTGGATTGCTCAACATTACTGGAGCTGATGCCATTACATGTTCCTCATCGCAATCCTAGGCAAAGGTATATTTTTCATCTGCCTAAAGTGAGAACTGTGGCTCGGGCTAACTCATGGCTTATGAGGGCACTAACATCACTGAATGAGGTGGGTGAATCAGTGGACCTTTTTCACTCACCCCCGTCTAAAATCAGACGTGCCCTAATAACCTCATGAGTGACCTCATATCTGTAAGATATGTAAATATGTAAATGTTACTAGATGAAGTTTAATAATGTCTATTATTTAATGAGACTTAGTTTTGTTGATTTATTTATTTAAGGTATTGTAAATATGCAGATATAAAGGTCTCTAAATTTAGTTTGAACATGGTTATTCTTTTAGGAAATTAGTGTTATTTAAGGTGTATTTGTTGCATATTATGCTTTATTGAATCATCCTTAATTTGGAAAATGACCTGTTGTGATAAATAAATCCTATTCTATTCTATTCTATTCCATTAAAGAATCGAGATACGACAAACGTCATAGGCCCAAAGTTGAAGATCTCTAAAAATTGAGCAGTGATTGTGTAATCTGTTCTGTGATACGACTTACCGTTTAGCCAAACGAAGGTTTACAAACGTCATTAAAGTTGCCTCCACATTCCGATATTTTCCGGGGCTAAAAAGTTATAGCCTACATTTGAACAGCTTGGAATGTTTCCTCAAAGGAAATAGTGTCCAGGTTTCGGGATTAGCATTCGCATACGTACGGAGTAATTAAGGAAGAAAGTATTACAGTTAAGAAAGTTGAAATTAATAGAAAATAGAATTATAACTAAGGACAGCCGGAGAGGCCAAAATATGTAAATTCCAAGTGGGTGTACCGGAAAAAGAAATGTCCGTCATTAAATTGTAAATATATGAGTTACGGATATAAGAAGGTGGTAATAGAGAGAAATTTAGGCGCAGGGATTCTTAGATAAACAGATGCGAATATGACTTATGTGTTATTACTCAAGCCTAAAGAGGAAAGAAATTAAAGCGAAAAACAGAAGTAGAAGAGAAATACAGTAAACATTGTAGTAAATACCAAACATCTTACGGTGTGAAATCATGGGATACACTCCGCGGTACTGTTCAAATATTAACAGCCTCCCCCCCTTAGTGCTATTCGAGGACGATTGTAACTTCTGACGTTATTCCGGAAATATCCCGCAGAATGGCAGCTTGACGTTTGTCTCGCTTTCTACCCAAAGAACAACCACGATTTTACAAGAATGATGACGAAAAGGCATTCTTTACTTCCCTGCTGGCAAGCCTTGGTAACCGATAGGTTCACTGTCGGTCTGTCGATCACTCAATGCAGAGCATGAGACTCGCAGAAAATAGTAATTTTCTCCGTCATTTGAAGAGTAAGCGAAATTATGTACATAACAAAAGTGGTTTAAAATGAAGGGACGTTTCACATATGGTCCAGGAATTTTACAAAAAATCAATAGTATAAGAGAAAATGGAAGAAAACTCTCCTAGTTTTCCTAATAAACCCCAGTCTATTCAGTGATTTTAAAATCATATGCATATATAAACCTTCTACTAGATGGGTATACCCTAAATATGAAGTTTGGTCGAGATCTATCCATCCGTTTCGCCATGATGGTGGAACAAACAAACAGAGGCGAATAATAAAAACCACTGCTACAATCTTCAGTTGACTTAAAAAGGATAAATATCTGAAAAATTGTCAAAACAAACGAAATTACAGACAGCGGACTCCTACAACTTTATTTATACAGACATATTTAAAGAATGGGAAATGGAAGACTTCCTGAAAACACATTTAATTATGCCTCCTCACTAAAAGTAAAAAAATAATTGGATAATCGGTATTGAAAAAAGGCCTTCAAGAAATCAGCATAAAATATGAAATTATATGGATGAGGCCAAGCTTCAGAACGTTGGTGAACAAACATAATTTTGCTTTTAAAAAACCACGATGAGAACCACCACTACATGGACGTTAGAGTGGAAGACAGAAAAACACAGCGAGGGATTGAAGCGATTCTGGGAAGAGAAGGAAGCAAGTTCATCTGCTAAATAAGTTCAATCGTGCTCCTTAGTTGAGCACAACGTTGTGAACATGAAAATAATAATAATAATAATAATAATAATATTAATAATAATAATAATAATAATAATCACACATACATACATACATACATACACACATACATACTCGTACATCATCATTACAGACCGTTATGTCTTTCAGCGTTAAGTCGGCAAGCCTCTGTGAATTTACTAAAAGTCGCTCCAATCCTCTATTTGCAACTAGTGATGTGGCCTCATTTAGTTCTATACCTCTCTTCTTTAAATCGTTAGAAATTGAGTCTTACCATCATCGTCTTGGTCTCCCTCTACTTCTCTTACCCTCCATAACAGAGTCCATTATTCTTCTAGGTAACCTATCCTTCTCCATTCACCTCACATGAACCCACCACCGAAGCCGGTTTATGCATACAGCTTTATCCGTCGAGTTCATTCCTAACTTAGCCTTTATCTCCTCATTCCGAGTACCATCCTGCCATTGTTCCCACCTGTTTGTACCAGCAATCATTCTCGCTACTTTCATGTCTGTTACGTCTGACTTAGAATAATAATAATAATAATAATAATAATAATAATAATAATAATAATAATAATAATAATAATAATAATAATAAATAGAGAATAAAAGAAACAAAAATAAAAGTATTTTAGCCGTTTTCACGTTTCAGATTTAACCGGCAGTGGTCAAAATGACATTGCCTCCACCGATTTTTAATGAGAATATAAGGCGTCAAATGCTTTACCTTCAGACATCTTTTGGTTTCAGAGTAATTAATCGCAAACCAAATTATACAGGGTGGTCACAAACAATGTGAACCAGTACGAAGGAAATCCGGCGTGATTTACAATCTCGAACATCCGCCCTAATCTTCACGCAAGCTTTCGGAAGTCCACTAATCAACAAATTGAGTTGGTAAATAGAATATTACCTCTAAATAGTTCATGGGTGTTCGTTTTAATGTGCTCGGAATTATGTATTATTTATCTGTATATGTACACTCCAGTAACCTGTACTTTCCGCAACATGTGATGAAGGCCATAGCTCTGCTCTTATTTCCATGTATCATTTTTTTCCATTGTACCCTGCCGTGCTATTTTAATTGTAATCTATCATTGCTTTTTAAAAGACAGTATATACACTTATCAGTTACGGTGTAATACGTTTCCTCTGGCATCATTCCTAAGACCAGCTGATCGGTACTGTGGAGCTTGCCCACTCTAGCGCTGCCTGGCGGGACGCGCTTGAACTCGAGGAGTTCTCACACTTGTTCTTATATCCGTCATGGTACATCCCTAGCATTTGCCTGGTGTGAAAATGAGAAACAACGGAAAACCATCTTCAGAGCTGCCGCCAGTGGGGTTCGAAGCAATTATTTCCCGAATAAGCGACTTAAGCAACTGCAGCCATCGAGCTCGGCGATATTTTATTATTACTATCGTGTTATTTTCTAATTTGTAGCCACGCTGAATGACACAGACGTTTAAGGCGCTGGCCTTCTGACCCCAACTTGGTACGTTCGATCCTGGCTCAGTCCGGTATTATTTGAAGGTGCTCAAATACGACAGCCTCGTGTCGGTAGATATGCTGGCACGTTAAACAACTCCTGTGGGACTAAATTTCGGCACATCGGCGTCTCCAAAAATCGTAAAAGTAGTTAGTGGGACGTAAAGTAAATGAAGTGTTCTTATTATTACTAGCAGACCCGTGCAAGGAATCTCGCATGTTCATAAACCACTAGGTTTATAATGAGAGACTTAAGGGAAAAGGTTGTTATGATTTTATTTCAAGCAAATTATTATAGAACACTATTTACAACTTTGTATGTCTATGTTTACAGTACCTTCTTTAAGTACAACATTGGAAGTGACAATGCAGCCTTCCAGTACAAATTGTTTCTCATTTTTGCAGATAGTGACGAAAATATTATTGAAAGATTTAACTCTGGATAAAGCTACATATAAGTGGCCATGCAAGAACACGGGCTCGGGCAAATGCAGTCCTGCTGTTCGCCATGTTAGGCCTTGAGACTTATTAATAGTCATAGCGTATGCTGTTTTAACGGGTAACTGCTTTCGCGTCATAAAGAAGGGGATAGTGGGATCCGATGGAGTTAAGGATATTCTCGAAATTACAACAATTTTTCCTCAACTGATAACTTTTGCAGTGACAGTGAAATCATGCAGCTGAGTTATGACCATTCTCGCGCCGTTGATGAGCGCATTGAGGTTTCTAATGCGTATTACAGTAGTATTTTTCTGTAGCACTAATTTGTGTGTCGGAAAGTCGGAGGGATTTAAACTGTGAAAAAATTCATTCATCCGAGTAAAGGTTTTTCTGAAAATCACCTTCGCTTACAATTGAATCACAGCTGTAACAAATTTTTGTTTCGCCTCGAACTATCCTTTGAACAATGTAATTGTTAATTATTTTTTTTTTTTTGCTAGTTGTTTTACGTCGCACCGACACAGATAGGTCTTACGGCGACGATGGGACAGGAAAGGGCTAGGAGTGGGAAGGAAGCGGCCGTGGCCTTAATTAAGGTACAGCCCCAGCATTTGCCTGGTGTGAAAATGGGAAACCACGGAAAACCATTTTCAGGGCTGCCGACAGTGGGGTTCGAACCTACTATCTCCCGAATACTGGATACTGGCCGCACTTAAGCGACTGCAGCTATCGAGCTCGGTTGTTAATTATTTGGCAAGGATCATTTTAGGGCACAAAATAGCACAGTCTGCATAGTGAATAACGTTGTCATAATGTATTTCTTGCGTGTTTAATACTTTGCGAACAATGTCACACTCCGGTACATAGCAATGCTCAGGAATCTCAACTGCATCTTGGGGAATGTAACAAATGCATTGTTTAGAGGAATGACTTTAAATCATTTAATTACAAGTAATGAAAATCATTTTATTTTCCGTATTGAAAGAATCTCAATAATAATATAAGAGAATTTATTAACATCCTGTAATGTATTGAATAGGTTGGAGTCCAATAAATTCTCTTATATTATTATTTAAATCATTTGTGTGCTGAGTCCATTGACCGACTGCTTAGCATTAAGACTCGCCGGTTATACGATTTGAGTACTCAAACCATTGATTTACATTGTCTCAAATCCATGCGAAATGGCAGAAGAAAAACCTGTAAAAGAATTAACGTTTAATAGCTTAAAGGAATAGACGACAACTGATAATTGCAGCATGTTATAATGACATAAAACAGACGTGAAGCTAACAGCAATGATGGCGTGTATTTTCCTACAGCAGCAGTATTTGCAAATCGCACACTTCGTACATTTTTTAAAATTATCGATATTTATGAAATTAGAGTGCGATTCGTCACTGGTAATGTCTTTTCTCTTTCTTTTGAATGATCATTTGTAACGATCGATTACTTGCGAGGGCCGCTAAAGAGATCTATACTACTGAGATAATATATATAATTCTAATTTGAATGTTGTACATTGTAAATAAAGTGTTTAAAAATGAAGAAGAAGATAACGAGCCAAAAAAAATGCGTGTAACCTGATTTTATGCAGCGGTGACGTCCAATGTATCCCTATAGGCATAGGATCTCTTTCTGTTGTCATACCAAGGACGCTGTAATGTTTCCCTACGACGGCTACAGACAGCTTTGATAACACTGATCAACAAAACAATGATTTTCGGTGGATATCTTGGTATCTAGGGGCTGCCTGGCCGAGGCGGTAAAGGCGTGCTCGGTTCACCCGGAAGCACGTGGGTTTCTTATCCCCGTCAGGAAGTCGTAAAAATTTAAGAAACGAGATTTCCACTTTCGGTGGTGCACATGGCCCTGAGGTTTACTCAGCCTGCACCAAAATTGAGTAACATGTTAATTCCTGGGGGCAAAGACGGCCGGGCGTAGAGCTAACCACTCTACCCCGTCAAGTGCCGAGGATGCTGATAGTGGAAGCCTTTAACTTCCACCCCTCCAAGGGCCTTCATGACCTGTACGGAGAAGACTTTGCTTTTATCTTGGTATCTAACACGCGTTCTAAACCATGTTGATTCAGAGAATGCAAACCATTTGTCTCTATCACCCACCGTTCTTGTGATATGAACCATTTACATGTGTTTAACATTGTATCAAGGAAAACCAGCTCAAAGACAGGAGGTTCAATAGAGCACTAATGGAGTACTAATGAATATGGCATTAGCTAAGATTCGTCTTACTGCAACACATGGCACATGTGGAATTGGTTTGTTACACTGCCGCACACGTAGCAAAACAGATCTGGTGAATAAATCCACCTTCTGGACCCCATAATGTCCACTGTCACTGACAATAAAAAAAGAAGCCAATGAAGATAGTCGGCTTTGCATGAAAAATTAATAATTAAAACAATGTTCGATAAACGTTATTCCATGAGAAAAACTTTGTCCACATCTCCAAAATCTAACGTGATAGAGCAAAACGGGTTTCAGATTTGAAATCAGCTTGAAAAACCGCAATAGAAACAGTAAACAGCATGTCAGATATCTATCCCCCTGTAAATCAGTGTAATCGTTTTCTCTCTGTCGTCCTGGACCCTTGGGGATAGTAATATGACGAAGAAAGCCCACTTGACCATTATAAATTGTGTGTTAAGGGCAGGATAGAGAAGAATAAAGTTTTATGTTCCAGTTTTATGTTTCAGGACGGAGCTCTGGAAGATATTACATCCTTCATAGTTTGTTGGAGTGTCCAGCCTTTCAATATAAAGCAATATTTCATGTCTTATTACAAACAGTATAGTAGCTTTAACAATATATGACAAAGCAGTGAAATTACTCCCTTTGTCCTGGTCTATGCATAATGTATCATCAAGTAACAATTTACGGATCTTTTAACACTAAACTTGAGCGTTTCTGTCTTGCAAGTACGGCTTTTCTTTTAGACCACATAACACTGAATGAGATGTTTCAGATACTATTTCCAAATTTTGCAGTTTACGGTCTGGGCACTTCTAAGCTTGTTTGGTGATAAACAACAACAAACCCTCGTCTAGCTTCTCGCATCGTCGAATTTGAAAGTCTGCCAAAAACTTATTTCCACTAATTATTATTACTACAGTACTACTATTCCTGGCTCCGTGGATAAATGGTTAGCATGCGGGGCCTTTGATCCGAAGGGTCTCTGGTTCAATTACCGACCGGGTCGGAGATTTTAACATTCATCAGTTAATTCCCATGGCTTTGGGGCTGGATGTGTGTGTGTGCTGTCTCCATCATTAGAATTCATCATAGGAAGGACCCAATCCTCATAGACGCGCGATTCGCCTATAAGGCATTAGTTCGAAAGACCTGTATCAGGCCCCTCCGGATACCACACGCCATTGCTGTTATTCTTCGTATTATTATTATTATTATTATTATTATTATTATTATTATTATTATTATTATCATTATTATTATTATTATTATAGTTCGTACTTCCCTTCTCTCTTTCATTTTCTTTCTTTCTTTCTTTCTTTTTTCTTTCTTAATCTTTTTACTCTCCAGGGTCAATTTTTCCCTCGGACTCAGCGAAGGATCTCACCTCTACCGCCTCAAGGCCAGTGTTCTGGAGCGTGAGACTTTGTGTCGGGGATACAACTGGAAGGAGGGCCGGTACCTCACCCAGGTGGCCTCACCTGCTATGCTGAACAGGGGCCTTGTGAGGGGATGGGAAGATCTGAAGGGATAAACAAGGAAGAGGGAAGGAACCGGCCGTGGCCTTCAGTTACGTACAATCCCGGCATTTGCTGGAGGAGAAGTAGGAAACCACGGAAGACCACTTCGAGTATGGCTGAGGTGGGAGTCGAACCCCTTCTACTCAGTTGACCTCCCGAGGCTGAGTGGACCCCGTCCCAGCCCTCGTACCACTTTCAAATTTCGTGGCAGAGCCGGGAATCGAACCTGGGCATCCGGGGCGGGGGTGGCAAATAATCACGCTAACCTCTACACCACAGAGACGGACTAGTACGTACTTAAGAATATAATTTGGAAGTTATTTTATATTTCTAGAGGCTAGCCTAAGTTGATAGTTTTTAAATTTAATCTTACCTGGTTGAATAGCTCAGACGGTTGAGGCGCTGGCCTTCTGAGCCCGTCTTGGTAAATTCGATCCTGGTTCAATCTGGTGGTATCTGAATGTGTTCAAATACGTATACCTCGTCTCGGTTGATATACTGGCACGTAAAAGAACTCCTGCGGGACAAAATTCCGACACCTCGGTGCCTCCGAAAACTGCCAGATAAGTTAGAGGAACATAAAAACAATGTCGTTGTTGTTGTTATTATTATTATTAAATATAATCTTGTTGTGTATGTATAATTTGCCGAGCGTCGTGCCTGCGCGTGTTAACGCGGTACGGCTATGGAGCCAGGCTGTACATACGGGAGACGAATGGGTTCCAACTCCCTATCGTCGGCTATCCTGAGAATGTTTTTTTCTGTGCTTTCCCATTTTCACTTCCAGGCAGATGCCGGAACAATTCCTATTCATAATCTTCAGCCAATTCCTTCCGCGCCAGGTTGAGTTGCTCAGACGGTGGAGGCGCTAGCCTTTGACCCCAACTTGTCAGGTTCGATCCTGGCTCAGTCCGGTGGTATTTGAAGGTGTTCAAATACGTCGGACTCATGTCGGTAGATTTACTGGCAGATAAAAGAATTCCTGCGGGACTAAATTCCGGCACCTCAGCGTCTCCGAAAACATTCATTCACTCTTTGCACTTCATTACAGAGTTTCATTCACCATCATCTATTTCATCTTCATTATCTCCTCAACTGAGGTTTGTGCCAGGAAGGGCATCCGAACGTAAAGTTATGTCATATTTCATATCACCTCACCTGGATAGAGGACTAAGGGGTAGACATAATTTATAAACAGAGTTGCTGGAATATTTTCTTGAAAAAATATATCGATATATCAGTAAATTGGTCTCCGCGGCTCAGGCGGCAGTGCGCCGACCTCTCACCACTGGGTTCCGTGGTTCAAATCCCGGTCACTCCATGTGAGATTTGTGCTGGACAAAGCGGAGGTGGGACAGGTTTTTCCCGGATACTCCGGTTTTCCCTGTCATATTCCATTCCAGCAACACTCTCCAATATCATTTCATTTCATCTGTCATTCATTAATCATTGCCCCAAAGGAGTGCGACAGGCTTCGGCAGCCGGCACAATTCCTATCCTCGCCGCTAGATGGGGGCTTCATTCATTCCATTATTGACCCGATCAAATGACTGGAAACAGGCTGTGGATTTGCCTTTCATACCAGTAAATCTATTTATAAACACACTCATTAACTCCAGCGAACTGCAGAGGTAATGAATCATGTAATCTTGAGCACAGGTAACTAGAATTAACTATCTGCGCAACAGTACTTCGCCTGCAGTATGTATAACCAAAACCATTCTACCCTCTGTAAAAACTGAAGCACCTGAAATCTAGAAACAAGTGTATTTGCATCTCATACTGGGGACGTGTCTTGTGTGACCACGAAGTCTTCATTGACTACGTGTGCTAAGTTCTTCACCTTGTTTCCAACTCTGCACATGGTTATGAGTGTATTTGGGGTTGTAGTAAGGATGTGAAGGAGAGGGCATATAAATCTCTGGTAATACCTCAACTACAGTATGGTTCCAGTGTATGGGATCCTCACCAGGAGTACTTGATCGAGAACTGAAAAAGAATCCAAAGAAAAGCAGCTCGATTTGTTCTGGGTGATTTCCGACAAAAGAGTAGCTGGGATGACTTGGGAGAAAAGAGACAAACTACTCGACTAAGTGGTATGTTCCGAGCTGTCAGTGGAAAGATGGCGTGGAATGGCATTAGAAGACAAATAAGTTTTGAGTAAAGCTTTGAAAAGTAGGAAAGATCACAATATGAAGGTAAAGTTGGAATTCAAGAGGATAAATTGGGACAAACATTCGTTTATAAGAAGAGAGTTAGGGATTGGAATAATTACCAAGGGAGATGTTCAATAAATTTCCAAATTCCTTGCAATTATTTAAGAAAAGACTGTGTAAAATACAGATAGGTTACCTGCCACCTGGGCGACTGCCCTAAATGCAGATCAGTAGTGACTGATTGATATCCGCCTTTGGTCCAGTCTTGTTCACCTGACCTTGCGGTTTTAGGTTTGCGAGACCTAGGGATACTCACTGTTTCGCCTTTCATAGTCCTTCCCTTTCTTTTTCCTATAGCTTCTTTCTTCGAAGTGTTGAATCTATTTATCTTCGAATTAGAGAGAGGATGATGCGTTTTCACTCAGAAAGATAATCACCACCATCATCTTCTGAAGTCCCTCCCAACCACTGGAAATAAAGACAGTTGTTTTTCATTTCCTGTAACAAGTTTGGAATGAGATTGCAATCCTTCTGAGTGAGTGCCCAGGAGATGGACGGAGGCAGACAAACCTGTTTCAGTTAGTCTTCATAGAAACAGCACGTGTATTGCTCCCTCAATGCCCAAGAAAAGTGAACTATTTCGGTAAAGCTACTTCACTGCCCCTCTTTTCTATACGTCGCACCGACACAGATAGGTCTTACAGCGGCTGACTGCCCTTTCTGACCCAAACCTAAAGTTATTCTACTATTATTGAAATGTTTAAGAAGCGACATTTTGTGGTGTCGAAGGAAGAAAGAAAGAAAGAAAGAAAGAAAGAAAGAAAGAAAGACAATGAGTTTTCTTTAAGCTAGCATGGGATTAATTCCAAAATGGGAAAAAGGAGAAAAGCCACGATCCACTACCAGTCGTAAACCATGCGTGATGAGAAAGGCTTTTGTATCTGGCAGTAACCTCTCCATGCAGTATCATTGCAACTAAGTTAGGAATATCCCTAAGAATTGTCCATACAACTATAAACAAGTATGTGAACATGGAGAAACGTCGCATCAATTATTGCACCGTCACATTTCAAAACGTGGTACGAACAGCAGGAAAATATACGAAAATTACCTGACAGGAGAAAAATGGAGACTTATGCCTATATTATATGTAGTTTATACTTACCTAAATTACTGCAGCAACAAACCCCGCGCAATTTATTACCACCCAAATTGTGGAAAGAAAATTCTAAAATGGTATACAGAAAGCAAGGGAAGTTTCTCAAAGGAATTTATGATCATCAGTTTTTTTTTTTTTTTTTTTTTTTTTTTGTTACAATGGGAAACTGACTATTCGGCGAATTGCTTAAAACATCAAAATCAATTCCTTGTGTTATCACGATCAACTTCTTACCCCAGTTTATCTCACCGAGATCCCAGGTCTCTATGGGAGAGAGGCAAATAGACTCTGGGTGCAGTCAGACTTCTGGTTCGACCTTGACATTGCTGGAAAGAATGGAGTAGGAAATAGGAATTCATGTTTAATATATTCTAGATATTTAGGCCTTTTCAATCGTGGAATTACCAGTGTTTCACCCCAGTGTAGGAGTGGGCTCGTCAGTTATATTGCAGTGGTGTCTCAACGGTGCATCAGCCGCCAGCGTCTTGGAAAGGTGTGGCAATCCAATCCATGACTAAAAAAGACCTAAAGAGCTTTAATGTTTTTAACATTTGCAATCGATTAAATTAAATTATGGTTTCCTTCTGGGAACTTCATTTTTTATATAAAATTCAAAAGCCTATTTGAGTGATTTTTCATTGAATTTCCTGATTCGTATCTCATGGATTTTTGTGGCTTTGGACTCCTGACAAGGGCACTGGGAAACAGGTGTCCTTGTCTTGTAAATAACAAACCTGTAAGGAGGAAAGGAGCTTCAGAACATGACTGTACGTACAGTGGCAAACGGTGCTCAACAATAGCTCGTATGAATGGACAACAAACAGAACATGTTCGGTGGCGGAACCATGGCATTTTTGATGCTGAAAACTTTTCTTAACATTGCACGTTATAAATTTGTGTTGTCAAAGTATCAACTTGTGAAAATTTAGATTTTATAATTCCACCTTTACAATACAATACAATACAATACAAGACGCTATCACGCCGCGTCACAGGATAAAAAGACTTTGCATTTACTTATTTTAATGTTTCCTCGCCTTTTTTTTAATGTTATGTATTTGTATTTGTGACTGATGATGTCCTATAAGAGGACGAAACATGTTTCACGAGTATAATTTAATGTAGTCTTTTTAATAAAGACAATTACAGTATTGTAAAGGTGGAATTATAAAATCTAAATTTTCACAAGTTGATTTCTTAACAGACAAAGTAGGGGTCCCCATACTACGAGAAACGTAAAATTAAGCAATTTCCTCAATAGTGCGAAAGTTGAAGGGGTACAGGGCCAGGAAAAGTTTCAAACTGTGAGTCTTGGATAGCTCTATCAAACTATAAAAACAAATTTACAAAATCACTTCCGGCCTCAATGCAGTTCCGAAAAAGAAACATCCTAAAATCGCGTGTTTCTTTACTCGTTTTCGCTTTTATTCAAATCCCAGCCAAATTAACTTATTTACATAATTCTTTCTGCAATGTGTTCCTTGGTGTAATACCCTCACGCGTTTTTTATTTTTTGGAAAATGTCCACACCAAATGTATTGCAGTTATAAGCGCATAAGTGAAACTCTGCATTGACTCTCATTAGCGCCCGTAGTGTTCTTAAGTGAAACAATGCACTGACTCACACCAGCGCCCGAAGTAGTGGAAGAAGGCAAACTGCTGTTCTAATCGACCGGTTAACGATGATTAAGGAAACGATTGCAATTTTTAGGAATAAATAAATAATATGTTCCCATACTTAATTATATTTTATTTACCTAAACTTCGTAGCTCATATCCCTAGGATGTTTTCTACACTGAGCTGGTTGCCTGAAAATCTAGAACTGTGGATTTTTAAGGTAAGAATTAAGTCATATTTGTTACCAGAGGTCCGAGACAACTCTCTTTTAACATTATTTACCAACATTGTGAGATCAACTTGTAGAGTTTGTACATTTTGCCTTCGAAGTAAAAAAAAGACACACAATCATTTATAAAAAAACCAATGAAAAAGAACTGCTAGGGAGATAAATGAGATAAAAAAGCAGAAAGAGAATAAAACACATTCATTTCAGTGATTTTATTCACGGAAAGTAACGTACAGTATATAGTAGTGTATTTGAAGATTACAGGAAGAACTCGAGACATCAAGATGTAGCGTTTCTGACACGAATCAAACAAACTCATCCATACAGTATTTACCACGCACTTGCCCAGAAAATATATAAATTATGAAATATAAGAGGTTTCGATAATGAAGATACAGGATTGTGAAATAAATATTTCATACAGTAAACCATAACAGTTTAAGAATATTTTTGAATGAAAGAATACAAAAAATCCTTCTTAAATTTATAGCATTTTTACTAACCTAAGATGATTTTCTGTCGACAACTAATTAATGGGTGTAAGAAATCATTGAAAACCATGGACTATAACTCAAAACTATTGTAAGAGTTTCGGTCACCAACAGTAACGCACAAACAACTCTGACGATATAGAGGGTGGGAAAAAGTAAAAATGGCCAGGAAAATATTTATAAGACTGACGCGTAATTAACACTTGTTAATGAACAGAGAACTTCGAAACACAAGAAATGCTGGAAACCATGATTTCGATGCACCAATCGGTTGCTGTCACATGTATCCGAGTGCGATTTTCCCGCATCTCCCGAGTACGTCCGTGAGGCATTACATGTGAGTGAGTGAGAGGAGCAGACGTGTTACTGACCAGTTAAATGCAACACAATACTGTGTTCACGATAAAACAGCGCGTGTTCATTGTCGAGTGTTAGGCGAAGCACGATTCGTGGGAAACCTGTACGGAACTGTTTGCGCAAGAGTTTGGAAATATTTTGGCAAAACCTCCAGCAAATTCAGTGATGCAAAACTTAGTGGCAAAATGACGTGAAACGGGCTCTGTAGCAAATAAAAACCGTAACTACCCGTAAAGAGTTCGAACACCAGAAAACATTGCTCGAGTGAAGGAAAGCCTGGAGCGAAGTCCGACGAAATCTCAACGCCATTTATCCGTGCAAGTGAGAATTAAGAGATTTTATTCATGGAAAATAGCATACAGTACACGGATTTCCATTTAGGGTAACATATTCCCTGTTAGTTGTTTTCCTAGCTTTGTCCTAAATAATTGCAAAGACATTGTATTTTTATTGAATATCTACTTGATTAAGTAGTGCAGGGCCTCTCAAACGTCCAAAATTTCACGCGTGCAAACAGCGGCGCAGAGTTCCTGTGTACAGTGCATCGGTCCCACTCGGTTCGGCTCGGACCGACGCTTCGTCTCTGAGCTACTCGGCTAAGCTCGGCTCAACTCGGCTCGGATGTGGAGCGCTACGGAGCAAGTGAGGAAGAGGGAGACAGGGGCAGCGAGCGAGACAGGCGTGGGGAAAGGGAGAGACAGCGCTATTGCTCCAAATCGAGGAGTGGGGGTCTGCACTCTGGTCAACCAAGCAAAATCGTCTTTTGCACCGCGCACAGTGCATGCACCAGGCGCGTGCACCCTGAGAGGCCCTAAAGTAGTGTATTTGAAGATTACAGGAAGAACTCGAGACATCAAGACGTGCCGTTTCTAACACGAATCAAACAAACTCAGCCATACACTATTTACTACGCACTTTCCCTAATAAAATATATAAATTATGAAGTATAAGAGATGTCAAAACATGATCAAAAAGGACCTGCATCTGTATCCTTACAAATTTACAGCTGCGTATGCGTTTAAGTGTCCAGACGAACCTTCACGTCTTGAGTCCTGTCGGTGGTTTCTGAGTGAAATTTTGAATCGTCACTTTTTCATTTTTTCAGATGAGGCCATTTCCAGCATCTTCTGTGATGTTCATTAACAAGGGCCAATCCCCCATCAGTTCTAATTGCAAATGTTTTTCGGGTCAATTTTTTTTTTCCCACCCGGTACTTCATTCTGTGTCAGTTTGAGCCGCTGTCAATATTCTTACGTTGCCAAAGTTTAATATTTGAAGTGTACAAAAAATTGTAACATTTTAGTGGTGTCCCTTATTGATGAAAAATTCAAGTGCAGAAAAGTGTAGGCCCTTCTTATAATATATCTAAGGAAGTTATCTTATTTCATCTCTAAGATAATATGTGGTGTTTGTATACAGAACTGGTCAAAAATATTGTGTGTAGTTTTCAAGTACTTTTCAATTCCAGAATCAATAAATAATCAAATATGAGCTTCCTGCTCTTCCCATGATACTTCATATACCTACTGGAGCTAAGAAAGATCACATTCAGTTTTTGTAACAATTTATTAACACAGTAAGTGGAACTACTAGTTATGACTTGATCTCCAGAAAGTTTGGATAAAGAATTAAAGACCAAAGAAGAAGAAGATATTAAAATTATACACTATTTCGAACACAAAAACATTCAATATACATTTTCTAGAACAACTCGTCCAATATTATTACGGTCCTAAATGTTGTGGTGGACTTAGGTTTTCTTCACTTTAGCTAATACGTACGTTTTAACATTTTAGTTTTTATCCTCTATTATTGTGTCATAGATCTAGCTCCAACAACTACTTTATATCACATGCCAATGGCTACATTCATTTGCCCCTTGACGTATGCAAAGTCAACAATTTTAATACAAGCATCGCTATATATTTCCTTTTAAATCTCGGTACTTAGCATTTTCTTTCTTTTGTATATTAGCCTAAAATACTTCAACTATATTACTTGCCATAGAAAAATAGTTAATTTATAATTTAGCATTTCTAAATTACTTACAAGGAAAGTATCCCAGCTTGAACATTCAGTCTGTAAATAATAGACGGTTTTCATTTTTAGATGTGTATTATTGTTTTCATTTTACGTAACTTGTATCTGACAAACTGAAAAACCTGGTTAAGGGTATACGGAAAGCAATTTTGGAGGGAAAAATCAAAAAAAGGTTTTTTGGTTGTTATTAAACTTTGGAATTTCCTCTTTAAAATGACATATAAATCTTGAACAAATAATGTATAGAAGCATTTTAAATTATTTTTTAAAAATTTATTGTCTTACGCACGGCGAGTATTCTGCCATGGCATGGCGGATGACTTATTGTCAACATTTTGACGTTTCATTATTTTTGTGCATATCGTGCTGATCTAGGAATTATTTCTTTGTTTGAAAGTAGCGTTGTCTTAGATTATTGTATGTTAGTCATATTGTAACAGCTTACATTATTGATAGTCCTTTGTTTGCTGTTTAGCAACAGGTTGGGCCACGTTTTTTCGCAAGATCTTTCTGTGAGTTTATGTAAAGTTTGTGGAAGTTATGCCTCGATTTTCGAACAAAATGTTAAGGAAACGTGTGGCGAAAGATGAAATGTCCTTCTTCAACTCTGCCAAAACCCATTGTTTAGAACCTCCACGATGTGAAGCAGGGCCGAATACACCTAACCTAATAAACGTGAGTGAAAATATTTCTGAAACCCCATCTGATAAGACGGATGCTGGGACTGAGCGCTCATCTAATAGAAAACTGAATGGTGTCCAACAGAAATACGATAACTTTCGTACTGGACGTCAAATTAACGAAGTGATAGATATATCGATTTTATCTGATATATTAAAGCATAAATTATGTTGCAAAGAGTGTGGAAAGTATGGAATTTCCTTGAAAACAAAGAGACATATTGGCCTTGCTACTGACTTAGAACTTTCCTGTGCTTGTTGTTAATACAGTGTCAAGTTGTTCAATTCCTCAGCTATAGATAGTTTACAACAAGACAAGAGCCTTTACACTATAAATATTAGATTAGTTTATGGCACTCGGTCATTAGGGAAGGGCAGAGCAGCAGGTGGGCTCCCGAACAGCAAATATTATGTATTCTATAGACATGGAGAGACTAAGATCATCTGAAAATGCTACCAAGTACATCAGGAACTGTGGAAGAAACAGGAGAGCAACCAAGAAGAAGCTTCTTGATGAATTGCAAGAGGATACTGATTATCTCAGCCATGCACCAGGCATGCATTGATGTTGAAACTTTGGAAGCGATTTCCCACAAAGTTACTTTTTTCCTGCAAAAGGAACATTATCTCAAAAACTATTACAGATATCACTATGAAATTTTCAGTACTCCTTTGTAACAGTATGCCATATATTCTGAAGCAATATAAACAAACATATTGCAAAATTTCTGAGGCAGGCTGGAAAAAATTCAGGAGAATATTAGCAAAAATTTTTGCATTATTAAAAATATTTTTTTTCCAAAAAATGATCTTTATTTTAATGATCTTAGCATCAGTACACAGCTAATATGCCTGTTTATAATATATAAAATTTTCAAGAGTCTGCGTCAAACAGTTTCTGAGAAAATGTTCCTTAAAGGTGACGTAAATTAACACTGTGAAGATAGGGCTTTCCGTATACTACACTTATATTATAAAGAGAGAAAGTTTAATTTGTATGTTTATGGAGGTTAATCTGTGAAAGCACGGCACCGATTTCAGCAGTAATTTCTTTATTAGAAACCTTATTTCCTCCTAATAATAATCATTATCTAGAAAAATGAATTGGTGAAAGTCGGGAATCATAAAAGTGCTTGCTCTATTAGTCCTATAAAATAGAGGCCACAGACTCTACTTACAAGAGAATAGTTTGTGTGAGAAATGGCTGATTTCAATGAAACTTAGAAGAATGACCAATTATTTAATTTTACTTTTGCAGGAGTTTCAGATCTATATACCGCACATTCGATTTTGAAAACACGAGCAGAATTTCTCCCTCCACAACCCGATTTTATGAACACATAGAGTGTATATCAAAACAATGGGGAACGAGTGAGTTGGCCGTGCGTTTAGGGTCACGCAGCTGTGAGCTTGCATTCGGGGGATAGTGGGTTTGAACTCCACTGTCGGCAGCCCTGAAGATGGTTTTCCGTAGTTTCCCATTTTCGCACCATGAAAATGCTGGAGCTGTACCTTAAGGCCACGGCCGTTTCCTCCCACTCCTAGCCCTTTCCTATCCCATCTTCCCCATATGACCTATCTTTGTCGGTGCGACATAAAGCGACGTGAATGTAACCTTTGATTAGCAAATTGATTAGGAAATTGCCAGATTCCTGTTCAGAATCACCCACTTTTTCATGCTTTCAACAGCCCATACATTGATATGTCAAAAGTCATGGGACAGCGTACCGTGACGTCTTGGAAGTGCCCAGACCTGTATGATCTGACATCTGAAGCGTGAATGGTTGCAGTAAGGCAACGTGAACGGGGCAGGATAGTGGGGGCTAGATACATGGAACATTCCATTGCCAAATTTATGCGGATATTTAACATTCTTCGATGGACGGTGTCACGTGCGTATCGGGAATACCTCATGGAAGACATTACCAGCCTCAGTCAAGAACGGAGTGGCCGACCGGGGATGATCGTGTTTAGCGGCGTCTGGCTAGAATTGCCCGTGGCAACAGACGAGCCGCACTGGTTCATATCACATCTATAGTCAATGCAAGATGTACCAGACGTATATCAACCAGGTCAGTGCAGCATACGGGAGCAGAAGACCTACCAGAGTGCCCTTGTTAACACCACGACAACGGGCACAGCATGACGTTGAGAATTGAACCCTGGAGGACTTGTAACATGTATCTTGGTCCAATGACTCACTCTTCCAGTTGTTTCCAGAGTTCGGATATGGCGCAGGCCCCATGAATCCATAGACCTTAATTGTCAATCAGGGAGTGTGCAGGCTGGTGGCAGCTCCATAGTAGTGTGGAGTATGTTCATGTGGCTTGGATTGGATTCACTGATTCACCTGAACAGGTAGTTGACCAGTGACTGCTGCGATGGACTGGTTGGTGACCAATTGGAGCCCTTCATGGACTTCCCGTATCCCTACTACGGTGACATATCCCAGCACGATAATGCACCGTGTCGTCGGGCCCAAGTTGTCCAGAACTTGTTCCAGAAACGTTCTGTTGAGTTTCAACGACTGCTGTAGCCACCTCCTTCGCCTGATATAACCCTGTCAAGCATTTATGCGACGTGGTGGTGAGGTCCATTCACAACTAAGACCTTGCAGTTACAAATAACAGAAATAGCAGGAAGCTGGGTAGCTAACAAGACAACATGAGACAGAATCTCTCCGCTGGTCTTTCCTCCACTTGTGGAATCGATGCCATGACTATTGCTGCACTTGGCCGAGCTAGAGGAAGGCCTACACGATATTGGAATCCTATCCCATCACTTTTGGTATGTCATTGTGTAACAACGGTAGGCGCACAGTGATGATGTATTGATTTCATTGCAACCAGTCTGGATCAACCCCTATATTGAACCCATAATTCTACGGTGAGAAAAATTTTTATTTTTCTCAAATATTTATTTGATATTCAGAAACTACTGTATGTTTGAGGGCAGCCATTTTGCGCTCCCAAGAGCCCGATGTTGCGTGGGGAAGTTCTTCCTTACGGCGAGCTCGTGGATTGCCGGGACACCTCGGTGGAGCTCGAGTGCCCGACAATTCTTTTAATCCATGGAATTCTGCAGAATGAGGGATTTTGATAATATAGTAAATAATGAAAGAAATAAGCAAAATTATTCACACACCCTCTGTGAAGGTAGAGACACCAGGGAAAATTTTAAGTGCAGTTAAGCCCAAGTACATGGTAGCGTGAGACCAGCGAACTAGCTACACGTGCCAAGGTTATGGAAGGAAGAAAACGCGCGAAACGCACGGGCAGAAACAATTTATTTCTCCTGTTGTGAGTGTAGGAAAATTATAAAATTAACACCTAACATAAGTGCAAGTCAGTCCGGAGTTCTGGGACAAGTCTTACCAAAATTGGTCTATTAGAAACAAATTTGGCAGATTTCACAACCAAGCCTCATAGAGGGGATAGCGTCCTTCCGGAAATTATAAAAGAAACCCCCCACCGTAGATTTTGCAGTGTCGATCTGGAACTTGGAGCCGCGGGAGCTTGTGCCCGTCGTCATTAGAAATTCGCGCCAGATTGACCGACAATAATTCAATACATGTTCGTGGCTAAGGTCCATATACTTAGTTAAGAAGAAAAGTGATTGGAGAAGTTCAGAACGTTTGCAGACGAACTGGGAAGGTGTAGGCTGGTTGAAAAATACACAGCAGATTTTATTTTTATCATTTCGTGTACTCTTGTAAGTGAAGAGGGTCTGGGGGAAGCGATTCAAAATAGTTCTACTCCCTTATCGGCCGAACACCTGTTCTTATTGAAACAACGGGGAGAGAAACCACTCTGGGAAACGCAGCAGACAGTTATAGTCGACTGCAGAACGAGGGAAGTTCGTGGTGCAAGTTACAGAGAAAGTGCATTATTTATATGGTAATTTTAATCTCGTGTGTGTGAAGGGTAGTGTTTGGATGAGTGAGTTTTTAAAAATGAAAATGTTATCTGTGAAAATGAGTGGCTAAGTACGAGGTTGCTGGTGATGATGTAATCAGAATGCTGAGAATGTCACCAATGTGCAGGTCTGTCTATTTTATATTATGTTGTAGTTAGTTAGTTAGTTACTGTCTGTCCTAAACAAAATTTCCAGATGATTGTCGGGTGATGTTCGTAATTATCAGGCGAAAGGCGTTGTAAATTTTGGTCAGCGTGTGAAAATTTCAGTGTGTAAAGTGCATGTCAAGAACGGTAAAATGCGACGCTTAAAATTTTGTGTTGAGATGAGATATCATTCAAGTGCGGATTTGTGAACGTTATAAGTGTAAATTTATCGTGGCGAATATTGTAATTTCAGGTGTCAGTTGCATTCAGAAATGTTGGTCAATAATAATAATAACAATAATAATAATAATAATAATAATAATAATAATAATAATAATAATGATAATCATAATAATGTTTACCGCGGGATAAGGAAATTCCTCTCTGTTAAATTACATTTAACCAGTTATTTTTACGAGGATCGTAAGCATATTTAGATAATGTCAATAAAATTTGTTAGAGTCACAGTCGTTAATGGGAAGGAAATTTTGAGACATCGTGTATACTTGAATTGCGAAAGGTCGATGTGTGCTCTTGGATTCTTGAGGCTCGAGAGTCTTAATAATAGTAAAGTAAGAGATGTGTTTAGTAATGGTTGTCGTTTTCACCAGGGGATCGATGTATGAAAAAGGATCTTGAAGGAAAAGGAATTGAGAGCGATGAATTGATATGTATGTGGAGACGAGATAGATGGAAGTAATACCGCTGGAAAGCGAGGAGAAAGAGTGTTGAGACAAGCTGTATTTTTGTAGAGGAAGTATTTAGGAACAGGCTGTGTGAGGCAGGCTGTATTGTTTTCCGCAATCAATCCGAATTTGAGATGACTATGATGTGAAGCATTGTGAAATTTATAGAAAGATTCCAAGTGAAAACGACTCTTGTAAAATGTTACAGTCTGGGTAGTACACATCCAGTGATCTATGTTACGTAAAGCCCGCATGGATGATAAGAGAATGAACGATCTCCAGGATCAAAGAGTACTTTGGACACACGGTTGGGTTATATTTAATTTGTTCATTGGAGAGGTCATGGATAAGATGGTTGGAATTGATGATAGGCGATCTGAGAATTTCGAATGCGGTGGTGATGATTATTATTTTGAAGGCATCCACTAAAAGGGTACACGTGTGTTGGGAATTTTCATTTGCTTCCCTAACACGTCAGTGCACAGGCTGAGATTGTGTTCGAGGTGGAGAACCGTTCGTCACGTCTATTTATTTTGAGTTCACATATTATAATGAGGTAGACACTTACTGTATTTTTCGAGAGGTAGACACTTGCTGTATTTCGACTTGCATTCCTTTGATAATAGAGACGTTGGTTCCGTCATGTGGTATTTGTCTGACCAAATCTAGTGTTAAATATCAGAGTTGTTTGAGAATTGCATTTCGCCTGATATGTTAAGGGAGACGTAGTGCGACCCACTTTGACGCCCGACGATAGGATTAGGACGTCAGATGTTATTCTTGGAGTCACTGATGATGAGACGTCCTAGGTCACGCCCGACGATAGAATTTGGAAGGCATCATGTACATAATGATTAGGTTTAGGGTGTACAGATTTCAAGTGAGCCCGACGATAGGTCTGGGATGGTAGCTGTACACACTCAAGTCTCGGTTTGGATGTTTTCCTTTTGTTTCTTTTGTGAAGTGGCCTGGAGGAAGGTAGCGGTTACAGTACGATATGATTTATTGTAGAGGGTCTGTGCGAAGCTCTCATTGAGATAACGGGACTGCTGTTGGCAAACGAGGGCTGTCCAAGTGTGGGACATCGACCCGATCTAGATTAAATATTTTTACTGTGTTTCTTCGTGCGTGTTAAGCTGTATGACTTCGAGATGTTAATTTATTTTTACGAACTTTATTGTTTCCTCGTTTTAACGTCCGTTTTCGTTTGATAGTGTGCATATTGACACTCAGTGTTTTAGAATGAGACTTGAGTTGCGAATGCGGTTTCGATTCGTCAGCCAGTAATTTATATTATTTTCATCTTGTCGTATTTTCATTCTTATTCATGGTTAGAGTAAGTAAGTAATCACTTTACCAGTAGTGTGTTGGGACAGACAGTAAATAGAGAGATCTGTACTGGTAGCATTGTTTTTCAAGGGAAAGAATTCCTTAAATTGTAGTAAATTTTAGCGTGGACTGGTAAATTTATTAAGCATAATAAACCCATTTCTAACCTGAAAATCGGTTCAATAATAATATTTTCAAGTGACTTTTCACTTTTTGATTAACTTCAGTGTTTGGCATTTCTTCTAAATGCATGATTAGTAAGTGTTTCCTGCATTTCGCAGTTTTGTTCCTTTAGAACGACTTAACGTAAGATCCTCCCGGATCATGTTGTTGTTGGTTCCTTCCGAACAGCTGTTTGGGGTGATGCACGTTTAGCATCGGGATTACCTTATCACTTAAGGGTGTCATGAATGACAAATACATGGTGGAATTTTATTTCAATTGTGACTGATGCCATTAACTTGTAGTGAACACCATGCTTTCCCATAATATTTCGCAACCTATCCAAAGCAACTGATAGTCAGTTTGGTTCGATTAAGGGTCCATTCGGCGGATGTTCCGTATCCGTGAAGGGTATTTGACTGGTGGATAACCTTAATTAAGAGAAAATCAGGCGTTCTACTTGTTGAAAGTCAGATTTTCCACGGATCGTGTGGATTAACTCTCAGTTCTCGTTTGGAATAATAGGCGCCCGGTTTTCAGGTCTTCCCTTTTTCAGTTTTTCAGTTTCGCTGTCCACTAACATATTAGCTTCTCCGAAGCAACTCTTCGACATTGGAAGAAACGAAGTGACGTAATGTAATGTGACTGTGTTTGGAACTTTTCAAAATCAATAATTAAATTTTTTTTATATTTTTGTGGCAAGAATGCACATTAAATTAACGATGTTATCGTGCTCTTTCAGTTTAATAAAAGTTAGTAAGCACATTTTTGCTCCTCATTTCAAGTAGTTAGGCTTTCTTCTGAACCCCATCGTTTGGTTAAGATCGTGACCGAATTTATTCCCGCAACGACCCAAGATTTAAGAGTTCTAAATTGTTCTACTGTAGCAGCCGTGGCCGACCAACGATGGAATGGTAAGTTCAAGGGTTCAGTAGAAGTGACGCACCAACTGTGGGGCTTAATGTCACGATAACGATGAGGAGCCCAAAGTCAGGATAACGATACGATGCCACGATAACGATAATGAAATTATCCATTGAAAATAAATGTTAGGAAAATATAAAATAATGTTGAGGCCTAAGCCACATTATAAATAATACAAGCGGGTGAGAACTATGGCTGAGCCACAGTTAAACGAATTATGCCCAATGAGAGTGCTAGATATTATCACGTTTAACGAGGAGCGTAACTACTTGGTAGATAATAATAATAATAACAGTCACAATGCATTTTAGGAAACCAGTATTTAAAGCTGTATTGAAGCTTATGTCATGTTGCCAATATAAATTTTGGAAGTGGTAATGCTGAATTACATTCAAAGTTTATGCGCTAACATGTTCTTTATTTACTTAATTTACGGAAGCGAAACTATTTGGGATATTTATCCGGAATAACTTATTAACTTCAGAATTTTCTTTTTATTAAATAATTTGTGATACCAGCCACCTAAACAAAACTTTATGAGACAACTGTTGGAATGTTGTCAGTTTCGGTATTAAATTATAATAGCGTTTGTATGTGAAAACGCAGTAGATAGTGAATTCTTTCCTTAGTAGTTTGGAGTATTCTGGTTGCATCAACAGCCAGCGTACTCATTATTGTATTCTTTGTGGTATTGTGAGATGGAAGGTCAGGTGACCGTGGATCTGCTAAAGCAGATGATGGAGGACATGAAAGTTCACAATGAGAGTTTAAATAGTAAGACAAATGAGAACTTGAATAGTAAGATAGATAGTTTGAGGGAGGATGTGAGAGTTCAGAGTGATAGTTTGAATAGTTTGAGGGAGGACACGAAAGTCCAGAGTGAGAATTTGAGAGAGGACATGAAGGCTCATAATGAAAGTTTGGATGGTAAGATTGAGGAGTTACAGAGTCGTATCGAGGATACCCAGGCTAGGTGTAAAGAGTCGAGTGATGAGTTGAAGGCTGGATTGAAGAACGTAGTTCAGGAGACATACACTATTTGCACCGAACTTAAAGAGGAAGTTAGGGGTGAGATAGGTAAACTCAACCAGCGTTTTGATGATAGCCGAGTGGAAATTAGGGATGAGATTGATAAACAATTTGCGGAAGTGCAGGTCAGTTTAAAGAACGATTTCGACAAACAGTTTTCTAAAATCCATGATAGTTTAAAAACCGATATGGACAAGCGTTTTGACGAAAGCCACGACATGTACAGTAGGTTATGTGATAGTCAGGATGAGATGAGAAAGGAACTTGACAAGCATTTACTGGAAAGCCAGGCGGCGCATAAGCAGCTGATCGACAGCCAGGTTGAATTTAAGGACGACATTACACAACAGGTCGTAGAAATGCGGATCTCCAGTGATAAGGAAAAGGGAAAAACGCTAACCATAATAGAGGAACAACGTCAAATATTATCTGCGGACATTCAGTCACTGAACAACAAGGTAGATAAAATTAATGTGGAATTGGAGAGTCAGGTATTGTCAAAAACCGAAACCATGGAGAAGAAACTGTTGCAAGTTAATGAGGAAGCAATTAGTAAACTCCAAGCGGCTAATGAGGACTCCGAAATTTTAATTAAAGAAATTCAAGAGGAGTTAGTTGAAATGAAAAATGAACATACTAGGGAATTCAACGACAGGCAAATTAGTATAGAACAGGACTTAAGGGAAATCACGACAGCCCAGGAAGAGACAGACAAGAAAGTTGGGTTCATTAAGAGCGAAGTGAGCAGTTGGATTAGCAGCGTGGTAGATATGCAGTCCAAGGTGGACAAAGTATTAAGTCAAACCTCGACAGCTGTTAACTCTGACCTCAGTGGTCAATTGCCAAATATCAATCATGTGAATAATAACGGTCAGAGCTCGAATGTAGATACCAGTCGATCTCAAAGCTCAGGGGTCACCAACGTTATTAACATGATCAAGCTACATGAGGACCAGCCTAAGAAATTTAATGGAGGTCCACATACCACGCCGAAGGGGTTTCTTAAGGATCTCAGGGAGTACATCCGGGACGCCAAGATTCCTGAGGAACGTCAGTTGAGGGTAGCTGAAAGATATTTAGAGGGGGCACCACTTTTATGGTTTAAAGGCTTCCGATACCACTTTGATACCTTTGATGAATTCCAGAGGGCGTTTCTCAATAAATTTTGGAGTACGGAAATTCAGCAGAGTCTTAGATTAGAGCTATACTCACGTCGGTATACTGCAATAGGCCCTACAAAGTTCAGTGAATACTTTATTGCACAAATGGTAAAGTTCAGAGAACTTGAGGCGCCGCCCTCGGAGCAAGAGTTGGTACAGGCCATCCAGAAGCAGTTACCTCCCGAAGTACAAAGGATGCTCATTGCATCAAAGGTAGAGACCCCTATGCAGGCAGAAATGATCCTTAGGCAATTGGATCATACCCATAATCAAATAGCACCCAGAGGGGGACGATCGCACGAGCAACATGTAAACACTGTTAGCCAGGTTCCAGAGGGAAGTCCAGAGGCACCTGAGCAGGGGAAACCACAGCCGACTGAGCGGAGGCGTGAGTTTCGCAATAACTGGGAACCCTCGCATCCACGAAATGAGGATTGGAAAAGGCGTAGGGGTAATTGGAATTATCCACAAAGGAGGAACCCTTACTGGAGGCGATACGATGGGGACAGAGAAAACCAGAGGAATTTCAGGAATGGACTTAATAACCGCAGGGACTGGGGAAATAATCGAACCCAGAACTTCCGCCGTGATGAGGATGAACGGTACCGTGAACGTGTTCAGTACACCGACGGGTTAAGGAAGGACCACGAAAGGAAAAAATGGCAGGGGGCTATACAGCGCCAGGACGTCAACACCGATTGTTTCGGGGCTGAAAGTTTGGAATTCCAGAAGGCACATATGCAAGACCAACGAAACTCCGGTCTGAACCCGTTTGCGCCGAATTTCGAGCAAGAGTCAATGTCGACTCTTGATAGAAGAAAAACAACTTCAAATTCCCAGTAGGAAAAGGTTCAGAGTCTTTCACCCCAGATTCTGAAGCAGAGACCACCAAATGACACACGTAACTTCAATAACAACAAGAAACAGACTCCGAGCAACTCCCAATTAAATGATGACCGCAACCCAACAAGAAATTTACAGATTGATCATAGAGCAGAAGAAAGAGTTCCACTACAGGATGACGCAGCCTTACCAGCTGGGGAAATGGTCACCGAAGGAGAAGAAGAAGAAGAGGTACAACCAGTAAATATGATCGTCACGTCGAGAGGAAGACAGGTCGAGGCACCACTCCAAGGACAGGCAGGCAGTGGGAGTAAAGAAGAGGAAGACGCTGAATGTTTACAATGTTCATTCTTAAGAGAAGACTTTGTTGATGACATCTGTAACGCAATCCTATTGTTGGAAGAAGAAAACAGGGAAATACGTGAAAGTAACAGAGCCCTACGTCAAGAGTGAGATCGGCTGGGAAATTTTACGTAGAATCATGGTTCATTTGTATCAAAATTCCCATGTACAATTCAGAATTTTGAAGGAATATATCTGTTTAAATATTTCCCCTTTCTGGGTAAACATTTCGTCGTTGTAGGTGGATTATGAACCCATAATTCTACGGTGAGAAAAATTTTTATTTTTCTCAAATATTTATTTGGTATTCAGAAACTACTGTATGTTTGAGGGCAGCCATTTTGCGCTCCCAAGAGCCCGATGTTGCGTGGGGAAGTTCTTCCTTACGGCGAGCTCGTGGATTGCCGGGACACCTCGGTGGAGCTCGAGTGCCCGACAATTCTTTTAATCCATGGAATTCTGCAGAATGAGGGATTTTGATAATATAGTAAATAATGAAAGAAATAAGCAAAATTATTCACACACCCTCTGTGAAGGTAGAGACACCAGGGAAAATTTTAAGTGCAGTTAAGCCCAAGTACATGGTAGCGTGAGACCAGCGAACTAGCTACACGTGCCAAGGTTATGGAAGGAAGAAAACGCGCGAAACGCACGGGCAGAAACAATTTATTTCTCCTGTTGTGAGTGTAGGAAAATTATAAAATTAACACCTAACATAAGTGCAAGTCTGTCCGGAGTTCTGGGACAAGTCTTACCAAAATTGGTCTATTAGAAACAAATTTGGCAGATTTCACAACCAAGCCTCATAGAGGGGATAGCGTCCTTCCGGAAATTATAAAAGAAACCCCCCACCGTAGATTTTGCAGTGTCGATCTGGAACTTGGAGCCGCGGGAGCTTGTGCCCGTCGTCATTAGAAATTCGCGCCAGATTGACCGACAATAATTCAATACATGTTCGTGGCTAAGGTCCATATACTTAGTTAAGAAGAAAAGTGATTGGAGAAGTTCAGAACGTTTGCAGACGAACTGGGAAGGTGTAGGCTGGTTGAAAAATACACAGCAGATTTTATTTTTATCATTTCGTGTACTCTTGTAAGTGAAGAGGGTCTGGGGGAAGCGATTCAAAATAGTTCTACTCCCTTATCGGCCGAACACCTGTTCTTATTGAAACAACGGGGAGAGAAACCACTCTGGGAAACGCAGCAGACAGTTATAGTCGACTGCAGAACGAGGGAAGTTCGTGGTGCAAGTTACAGAGAAAGTGCATTATTTATATGGTAATTTTAATCTCGTGTGTGTGAAGGGTAGTGTTTGGATGAGTGAGTTTTTAAAAATGAAAATGTTATCTGTGAAAATGAGTGGCTAAGTACGAGGTTGCTGGTGATGATGTAATCAGAATGCTGAGAATGTCACCAATGTGCAGGTCTGTCTATTTTATATTATGTTGTAGTTAGTTAGTTAGTTACTGTCTGTCCTAAACAAAATTTCCAGATGATTGTCGGGTGATGTTCGTAATTATCAGGCGAAAGGCGTTGTAAATTTTGGTCAGCGTGTGAAAATTTCAGTGTGTAAAGTTCATGTCAAGAACGGTAAAATGCGACGCTTAAAATTTTGTGTTGAGATGAGATATCATTCAAGTGCGGATTTGTGAACGTTATAAGTGTAAATTTGTCGTGGCGAATATTGTAATTTCAGGTGTCAGTTGCATTCAGAAATGTTGGTCAATAATAATAATAACAATAATAATAATAATAATAATAATAATAATAATAATAATAATAAAAATAATAATAATAATGTTTACCGCGGGATAAGGAAATTCCTCTCTGTTAAATTACATTTAACCAGTTATTTTTACGAGGATCGTAAGCATATTTAGATAATGTCAATAAAATTTGTTAGAGTCACAGTCGTTAATGGGAAGGAAATTTTGAGACATCGTGTATACTTGAATTGCGAAAGGTCGATGTGTGCTCTTGGATTCTTGAGGCTCGAGAGTCTTAATAATAGTAAAGTAAGAGATGTGTTTAATAATGGTTGTCGTTTTCACCAGGGGATCGATGTATGAAAAAGGATCTTGAAGGAAAAGGAATTGAGAGCGATGAATTGATATGTATGTGGAGACGAGATAGATGGAAGTAATACCGCTGGAAAGCGAGGAGAAAGAGTGTTGAGACAAGCTGTATTTTTGTAGAGGAAGTATTTAGGAACAGGCTGTGTGAGGCAGGCTGTATTGTTTTCCGCAATCAATCCGAATTTGAGATGACTATGATGTGAAGCATTGTGAAATTTATAGAAAGATTCCAAGTGAAAACGACTCTTGTAAAATGTTACAGTCTGGGTAGTACACATCCAGTGATCTATGTTACGTAAAGCCCGCATGGATGATAAGAGAATGAACGATCTCCAGGATCAAAGAGTACTTTGGACACACGGTTGGGTTATATTTAATTTGTTCATTGGAGAGGTCATGGATAAGATGGTTGGAATTGATGATAGGCGATCTGAGAATTTCGAATGCGGTGGTGATGATTATTATTTTGAAGGCATCCACTAAAAGGGTACACGTGTGTTGGGAATTTTCATTTGCTTCCCTAACACGTCAGTGCACAGGCTGAGATTGTGTTCGAGGTGGAGAACCGTTCGTCACGTCTATTTATTTTTGAGTTCACATATTATAATGAGGTAGACACTTACTGTATTTTTCGAGAGGTAGACACTTGCTGTATTTCGACTTGCATTCCTTTGATAATAGAGACGTTGGTTCCGTCATGTGGTATTTGTCTGACCAAATCTAGTGTTAAATATCAGAGTTGTTTGAGAATTGCATTTCGCCTGATATGTTAAGGGAGACGTAGTGCGACCCACTTTGACGCCCGACGATAGGATTAGGACGTCAGATGTTATTCTTGGAGTCACTGATGATGAGACGTCCTAGGTCACGCCCGACGATAGAATTTGGAAGGCATCATGTACATAATGATTAGGTTTAGGGTGTACAGATTTCAAGTGAGCCCGACGATAGGTCTGGGATGGTAGCTGTACACACTCAAGTCTCGGTTTGGATGTTTTCCTTTTGTTTCTTTTGTGAAGTGGCCTGGAGGAAGGTAGCGGTTACAGTACGATATGATTTATTGTAGAGGGTCTGTGCGAAGCTCTCATTGAGATAACGGGACTGCTGTTGGCAAACGAGGGCTGTCCAAGTGTGGGACATCGACCCGATCTAGATTAAATATTTTTACTGTGTTTCTTCGTGCGTGTTAAGCTGTATGACTTCGAGATGTTAATTTATTTTTACGAACTTTATTGTTTCCTCGTTTTAACGTCCGTTTTCGTTTGATAGTGAGCATATTGACACTCAGTGTTTTAGAATGAGACTTGAGTTGCGAATGCGGTTTCGATTCGTCAGCCAGTAATTTATATTATTTTCATCTTGTCGTATTTTCATTCTTATTCATGGTTAGAGTAAGTAAGTAATCACTTTACCAGTAGTGTGTTGGGACAGACAGTAAATAGAGAGATCTGTACTGGTAGCATTGTTTTTCAAGGGAAAGAATTCCTTAAATTGTAGTAAATTTTAGCGTGGACTGGTAAATTTATTAAGCATAATAAACCCATTTCTAACCTGAAAATCGGTTCAATAATAATATTTTCAAGTGACTTTTCACTTTTTGATTAACTTCAGTGTTTGGCATTTCTTCTAAATGCATGATTAGTAAGTGTTTCCTGCATTTCGCAGTTTTGTTCCTTTAGAACGACTTAACGTAAGATCCTCCCGGATCATGTTGTTGTTGGTTCCTTCCGAACAGCTGTTTGGGGTGATGCACGTTTAGCATCGGGATTACCTTATCACTTAAGGGTGTCATGAATGACAAATACATGGTGGAATTTTATTTCAATTGTGACTGATGCCATTAACTTGTAGTGAACACCATGCTTTCCCATAATATTTCGCAACCTATCCAAAGCAACTGATAGTCAGTTTGGTTCGATTAAGGGTCCATTCGGCGGATGTTCCGTATCCGTGAAGGGTATTTGACTGGTGGATAACCTTAATTAAGAGAGAATCAGGCGTTCTACTTGTTGAAAGTCAGATTTTCCACGGATCGTGTGGATTAACTCTCAGTTCTCGTTTGGAATAATAGGCGCCCGGTTTTCAGGTCTTCCCTTTTTCAGTTTTTCAGTTTCGCTGTCCACTAACATATTAGCTTCTCCGAAGCAACTCTTCGACATTGGAAGAAACGAAGTGACGTAATGTAATGTGACTGTGTTTGGAACTTTTCAAAATCAATAATTAAATTTTTTTTATATTTTTGTGGCAAGAATGCACATTAAATTAACGATGTTATCGTGCTCTTTCAGTTTAATAAAAGTTAGTAAGCACATTTTTGCTCCTCATTTCAATTAGTTAGGCTTTCTTCTGAACCCCATCGTTTGGTTAAGATCGTGACCGAATTTATTCCCGCAACGACCCAAGATTTAAGAGTTCTAAATTGTTCTACTGTAGCAGCCGTGGCCGACCAACGATGGAATGGTAAGTTCAAGGGTTCAATATTTCTCTTGCAAGAATTCAATTTTCTACAGAAAATTTCACGAGCACTTTCTTCCTAATCCTAAGAGTTTTCCAAGAAATATGCCTTTCTGTGGTTTGGCGCTTGCTCTACCTGATTTAAACCAAAATATCAGGTGAAATAAAAAGCAACGTTTCCTGGCTACAGGAATTAACACTCTAATATTGATGCAGAGGCTGGGAGAGAAATGAAAGTCAATGGAGAGGTTGATCAGTGGACTTACTGGACTGTTCACTACTGTTACCACCTTCTTATTCTCACGTCACTGCGAACGGATCTGCTGGTGCTGCTAGTATTGTTCATAACACAATGAAGTCTGATGAATAATGGCAGGTAATTAATTTTGTTGAAGCCTTTTAAAATTAGCAATCTTTGCAGCTTATATCTTACAATGTATAATGAAGTATAAATGAAGAGAATAAAAGGAAGGGGACTTGTAGTTTTCTGTACTGTTAGTATTGTGATTATAGCCGCACGAACTCTAGTTCTACGTGGAATCACACGAACATGACTTTACATTTAAAGACATGCCCAGAAAACAGGGCTAGCCCACATTTAAAAAAATGGCCATTGAATTTTGTGAATAGGACTGGAAAAACATTAATAATTACCTTCATACATATTGTGAACATGAGTTTCAAGTAGACAGCATAAATTTATATTATTATAAGCAAGTTTCTCTCATTTGTACTGTTTCAATGCGGTGTTCCTTATGCTGAAACGCACCATGGATATATCGACATAATAATCAAAATAATAATAATGAAAGTGAAAATGGGGAACCACGAAAAAACAGAACACCCGACGGTCGGGTTCGAACCTACTCGTCTCCTGAATGCAGAGCTCAATTCCTTAACCGCAGCGCGTTACCACGCACGACCACTCCTCTCGGTAATATTAATAATAATAAAGTAATAATAATTCATTCTGTTAGAGCTTTAAGTACCACTACTACTACACGTTTTATTCCGTCCTTGAAGAGGAGGGCGGGCTTCTTAGATAGTAAGGCCGTCTCTCTGGAAAGAGAAATTTGCTACGGTGAAGGAGATGTGCGGAGAAGGTGAGAGGGTTGGCGGCCGTGGCCTATACTAGGAACTGTCCGGGCATTCACCTTAGTGCAGGAGAATGGAAAACCAAGGAAAACCATTCAAGGACAGCCGACGGTGGGAACCAGACCCTCTCCGTCTCTCGAATGCAGAGGCGTAGAGCCACGGCAGAGCCGCGGCCACCTCTCCACTGCTCGGTTGGTCGGTCGGAGTGCAGAGCCGCCGTACCATGGATCAGCCGTGGTCACAGGCAGGCCGAAGCCCACTCTGCATCCGCCAACAAGTACCGCTATTCATACATACATACATACATACTACTATTATTACTACTTAGAAGCTTCCATTCCTCTCCCTGAATGGGTGGGATAGGCCACCTAATAGGTTACGCCTTCTCTCTGGTCAGGCTGCTGCTACTACTAGTACTACTACTACTAAAAATGTTTCATTCCTCCCCTGAAGGGGGAGACGGGCCTCTTAGACGGTGACGCCGGGAGATTTGTTACGGCGAAGGAGATGTGCGGAGAAGGTAAGGGGGTTGGCGGCTTTCGTTTAGACTAGGAACTGTCCCGTCATTCGCGTTAGTGCAGGAGAATGGAAAACCACGGAAAACCATTCTCAGTACAGCCGACGGTTGGGGCCAGCCGTAAGGTTCAGCTCTGTGTCGTCTCCCGAATGCAGAGGCGTAGAGCCATGATAGAGCCGTGACCACCACTCCTCTGCTCGGTTGATCGGTCGGAGTGCAGAGCTGTTGGACCACGGACCAGGCATGGCCACTCGGGGGGCCGATACCCACTCTGCATCCATCGCCGCTGGCTAGGCCACATACTTTACTTTATAAGAGTCACCTTTTAATATATTTTCATGTGTGATGCAGCGGTCCGTTAGCACGTTCTTGACACTACTGGAAAAGCATTTCGAGAAACTTACCTAATTCTACTTGCTCTGACCATAGCTAATGGCGGAGCTATTGAGGATCAAAACAACCTTCGGAATGAGGACAAGCAAAAACAAAAAATCCTAATATGATGATTAGGACGTAGTCCAATTTAAAAACGGATCTTCTCATTATAGTTGTAGATAACATTGCTGCACTTCTAAAAAGCTCATTTTGACGGTTAACCCGTTTTTCCTGTTGTGTCTTTACATCGAAAACTCCCTACACGTTGATCGTGATTCGTTCCGCTGCCGCTGTGGTGGGAAATCGGTAAAGGAAAGATACTTGGTTATCACGCTCCAGCAATATTTGGTTGTCTTCGGTGGCAATATTTTGAGTACAGTCTAATTGTTGACGTCATGCGATCGTACCGGTACAACGCAGAGTTGCAGCTGCTATTACTTTTTGAAACACCAATATTAGGCGAGAGAAAATGTTTCTTCACCAGACAGAGTGTTCAAGTTGGGATACCTCTCTTATTAGATATATAGCAATATAGATTTCCTATTGTGGTACGGATGCAATCACTCTCGAAGGATCGATTTTTCTTTCCTCCATTTATCGAATAGTTTACGGTAAGTCAATTTAGTAGCCCGTCCTATCTATCTTGATGGAAACTTAGCACATTTTACCCGTAATGCTAAAAATACCGTACTTTACTTTCACTTCAACTGCCTCACAATTTTAGATTGCCGAGTGTTTTACTATACATGACCTTCTTGAACACGTTAGTAAATCTCCTCGAACGAGTCTGTCACATTTATTTATTCCGTACTTAAATACCAACTGATACTGCTGTGATTTGATCTCGGGACCTTGGGCGCACGACGCGAACACTTTACCAGCTGTGCAATATATATACTAATTACACATTTCATAATGTTACTGAATGTAAAACATTCAGGTGACAAATATCATCGAATATATATGAGTTAATTTTTAAGATACATACTCACTCTACATATATTTACAGTTTCATAGTGTGTTGATATGCAGTTCATTGCTGAGCTTTCAAACTTACAAGTTTTATAGCTGCGGTGGGCATAAATTTGCTTATCATCACATGAGTGGGTAATTTGGTCAATAATATTTTTTTTTAATTTTGTGTGGCTATTTCTAGCCGAGCGCAGCCCTTGTAAGGCAGACCCTCCAATGAGGGTGGGCGGCATCTGCCGTATGGAGGTAACTGCGTGTTATGATGGTGGAGGACAGCGCTGTGTATGGTGTATGAGTTGCAAGGATTTTGGAGACAGCAAAAACAACCAGTCTCCGAGTCAAAGGAATTAACCATTTAAGATTAAAATCCCCGACCCGACCGGGAATTGAATCCGGGGCCTTCTGAACAGAATCTCATTTTACTAACCATTAAGCCTAGGAATTTAACCGATTAACCACTGCCACAATGGTAGGACATCAAATCTACTGAAGCTCCTTGTTGCAGTGCCTGATAGTCATTTAATCTCTGATTTTATGGCTATTTTCTAAACTTTCATTGGACTCATACTTTCGTCGCTGTTGTTCAAAATATTGTGGGTGACTGACTTCTTCTTCTGTTCGTATTTGCACCCCCGAGCTCACTCAGTGTCGGCTCGTCTGACTCCGAGAGTGTATATCCGATATTCTTTCACCAGATCTAACGGCACTTCACTTTTCCTTAAGGCAGCCTCAGCAGTTCGTTTTCATGTTGCCTTAAGATGCCCTCTTCCTATCTTCGCCTCTTCGATGGCAAGGGCTTTCTGTACTAGCTGGTGTTCAACGCGTCTTCTGACGTGACCATACCAGCTGTTTTTCCTCCATCTTGTCACTGATGGGCACAACTTTAAAAGATCCTCACACATATTGATTACGCACTTTGTCATGCAGAGTGACGCCTGGCAACCATCGCAACATCCGCATCTCTGTGACATACCTTCGATGATCATGCAGGCTGGATAGTGTTTTTGTAGACTTTGTCCTTCAATTTGACTGGCATCCGTTTATCACACAGAACACCAGTAAGAGACCACCATTTCGTGCGGTGCCCGACACCTGCGTCGATATTACCATTAGTTATTGTGACTGATCCAAGATATATATATTTGAACCTGTCGGTCTTCATTATCGGTTCTCCAGCAAGGAAGACAGTGTTGTGCGGGCCCGCTTGCCCGGGCTGTGCAAAGATGAAAAACATGATTGTACTCTGTCTTCTTGGGACTTATTCTGAATCCAATTCCCTCTAGCATTGCTCGCCATCATTCTAAAACCGCCTCAACCCACCTGATATGAGTAACCAACCAAAAAATATCATCTGCGTAAAGTATGATCCACGGCAGGTTTGCCATCATCTGGTCCGTCAGTAGTTGATGAAAATGTTGAATAGTGCTGGTCTCAGATATACACATGCAGTAGTTTTCGCCGTAGGTATATATCTTAGTTCACCATCACATACACCTCAGGAACATTTTGGTGTTGTAATGCTGCCCAGACAATGTATCTAGGGTCGCGATCAAAGGCTGTGGCAAAAAATTTCCGCTAGTAGTCCCCACCATGCAAATATTTTCTCCAGCCGTGGATCAATGCTAAAATAGAGTCCGATATGGAATCATTGATCGCATTGCTAATAATACGGCAATGCCGATGTAAACAAGGATAAATACATATCCGTTTTTCGGTACATTCAAAATTGAGACTTCGCTTTCGAGAAGGTAAAGGAGCTGGAATAAATATATATTTCTGAATGAGTGAGAGAATACACAACAACAAGCGAACAATACTGGACTGCCGGCTGTGTTGAGGGGCTAGATATAGCGTGATGGACACGAGAGGCTGATAACCAGTGGTCGCGTCGAACGTAGTCAGAAGTAGCGAGTCACGGTCACCACCATAGTGAGTGGTGCGGACGGTCCACTACAAACGCTAAGTCTGCGCTGAGTTTGTTAAAAATGCATAAACATTACAGATCCCAGCTTATGGATGCCACCGGTAATGGTGGCTAGAATCACCCTTTGCGCCCGGCCTAAACTGGGGAAAAACATGTCTATGAAACGGATCATTATGGTAAAGGTTACAGAGTAGCTCGGTTACTCTGCGATTACTCAAACATTTCTTGTGAAGGTTAGCTTGCCTTCTTGTCCACGCGGAATAAAACTCTATTCACGGCGTTAAGTGGGCGAGGATGTTGCAGGATATGAGCCATGACTAACGACTACACCTTCTAGCAGCAAAACAAATACTCTTTCACATATCGCACATAGACCACAAAACAACTTCTCTCGAATAGAAGAAAAAAGTCTACACGGGATGAATTCAAAATACAACTGAAAAATAAAAATCCTCAGCCTGTTTCAAGTCATTCGACTGGGTCGGGAATGGAATGAATGAAGCCCCATCTAGCGGTGAATTCAAAATACGTTTAAATCGTCAAATATAATTTTTAGTTGTTAAGATTATAGGATTCCTTGTACAGTTTGTGGTGAACGAAGAAACAAATCCTGTCGTTCTAATACTACCGACTAGCTGTAAGTCGTAAGATACAAGCGATCAGGATACTCTGTGTTCCTTGGATCAGTAGTGCAGCCGTTTGTCGATGTGATATAAAAATACATTGTGTATGACTTTCTTCCGCTCTGTCAACTGGCTTAGAAGGACAATTTGTTAGCGTAGATTTAAAAGGCCATGCGACTACTCTAAACAAAATATTGTCTAGTTGAAATTGTTTATTTTACCTTGCATATTTATTTCACTTAATTTGTTGTCTTCAGAAATCCATATTACATTTTCCTAGAGGTTTGACATCGCACCAACTTAGACAGGTTTTTTGTGACGATTGGATACGAAAGCGGTTTTCTTTTTTTCTTTTTTGCAATTTGATTTACGTCGCACCACCACAGATAGGTCTTACAGCGACGATGAGATAGCAAAGGCTTAGGAGTAGGAAGGACGCGGCCATGGCCTTAATTAAGGTACATCCCCAGCATTTACCTGGTGTGAAAATGGCAAACCACGGAAAACCATCTTCAGGGCTGCCGACAGTGGGGTTCGAACCCACTATCTCCCGGAAGCAAGCTCACAGCCAACGCGCTAAGACTGGGAAGGGAGTGACCGTGGCTGATGATAGTGGGGTTCGTCCGGTTCCATGGCTGGGTCGAGGATTGTAACTTTAATTGTTTAATTCTTCCGCTTCAGGACTGAATGTGTGTGTGCTGTCTTCAGCATTAGAATTCGTCCTAGGTAGGGCTCCATCCTCACAGACACGTAGGTCGTCTATAGGTGTCGATTTGACCTGCAACAGGCCTCTGTGAAGCAACACAAACTCACCATCACCTAAATCCTAGTTAACAGCTACATGTTCCGAACCACCCAGTCAAAATTCCCTTAAACCATTAAAGCGCAGAAGTAACAAGTGAAAGATTTCGACTCAGAGAAAGATAAACCTTTGAATTTTCTGAGACTGTAAATATTGTTATCATTAGCTAAATGATCGATAGGAATCCAAACCACAGAAACTTGACTTCTCGTTCCTACAATGAGTCGTGAATTGACTGGGATTCGATTCGCGCCCACCCTGTTAAGAAGCCAGTGTCACTCAGCTACCACGCGCCTAGATTTCTATTTATGAGTCCGATATGCCTTTGATCATCAGCTCTGGGCATATGTGGTCGTACAAGCTGTACAGTGAAAGGTTTTCCAGTAGATTCTGCAATAGTAATGGTTCGTGCCGGTAAATCTACCAACAAGAAATAGGCGTATTTGAGCACTTTCCAATACCATGGCATCGAACTCACCAATTTGGAGTCAGAAAGCCAGTGTTGTACCGTCTCAACCACTCAGACTGGCGCTGAATTCGAATCAGAACATTTGCCACTATTATTCTCTTAATTGAGAAGAAAGAATCAATTTATTTCCAGGAGATTACAAACTTCATAGATGAGGGACTTGCTGCGGTTGACATTTTGAATACAGCTTCATTGAGAGTTCAAGACAATATTGGGCCGATTGCAGAAACGATGACTAGTTTTAAACCTTAGACAACGTCTACCTAAACAATGTCTAAATCGAGCACGATCTTCCATTGCATAAACAATGTTCAGCCGATGTTTAACTAGACATCGTTTAAAGTTTCATTATTGGTTTGAAAATGGAGGTAGAAATATCTTTCATGCAACTCTTTGCTTGTCGCAACCTATGAAATTCGTCGGTGCTCGCGCCGAACGTCAGTCAGCTGTTTTCCTCCTACACATTACTCAAATATGGCTAATCATGAGCATGACTTGTCCACAGATAAGAATATCGCTTTCGGTGGAAATTAAATATCATAATATTATCGACCCTAAAGCGACATGCCACCGTACGAGGAAGTGTAGCTTTGATTATAGCGTTGTTATGGTGAGTTTAAACTACTCGTAAATAACTTCGACGAAGGGAAGATGAAACGATAGTAATGTGTAATGGTCCATACAGATGTAGCTTGCATTCTGGAGATCGTAGGTTCGAAACGCATCATCGGCAGCCCTGAAAATTGTTTTCCGTATTTTCCCTATTTTTACACCAGGCAAATACTAGGACTGTTAATTATGGCCACGGATCTTCTTCCCCAGAACTCCTCTTTAAAACAACAATCATCACCATCACCACCACTTACCTTTTCCTATCTCATAGTTGCCGAAAACTTATCTGAATTAGCGCGACAATTATATATATAAAAACCACATACAACCTGCCTTTTAGTTTTCACTATTATGTGTTCTTACCTGGCAGTAAATATAAGTGAATCACTCCGAGTTTATGTATGTAACAAATCTCTGAAGATTGGGACAAGTAATTCTGACATGTGTGTAGTCGAAGTGTCCTATAATTCTATGGAAATTACCCCATGTATAATAAAATATATCGGTTGCCAAGAATTGTATTCCCGTTGACAGTTACCGGATTGTCACTTTGTCAATCTCAAGAAACAAGTCTCTTGAATAGCGAAATCTTATTTTAAGCTCGACCACCCCGTACATTTCAAATGAATTGCTGTGTTTTCGCAGCGGGCGACCCACAGAGAAACCGTCGAACTAACCTTTCATCCAGGAATCGCCTCAACAACATAATACAAATTACATGTTTCATGGTACATCATCTCTGATTGTGATTCACTCATCTCATTTGAGGTTAAACAGTGTTCTCGGCAGTGTTTAAACATGGACGGTTGAACGTCGGGTTTAGACAGTGTCTAAGTGATAAATAATGTCTGTGCAATGCGGCAGGCATACTTAGGCATTGTTTAACCGTAGACATCGTCTAAACACCGTGTCTGCAATCGGCCAATTGTGTTCGTGCTCCTGCTCCTGCAGCGTGGCAGTGAAAAATCTCCCCGGCGCCCACAACTCCTGTGTTGGCGATGTCATTTCAGTGGTTTTGGAGAAAAAAAAGTTGCTAAGTCGAATTATGGTGTAATATGGGAAATTTATGGTAGAGGACCGTGATCTTCGTGTAGGGTGAAAGTAGGCAAGTCTTCGGCCTGGAGAATATACGAGCTTTGGGGCATACGTCATAGCAATTATTTTTTCTCGCATTTTCACAGTGGTCATATGTACTGGAAAGCATGACACTCATAGTACATGGGCACAGCACGAGGTGGCGGTGTATTGGACAGGTACCACGCACAGGGCGACGTGACTGCAGTAGTGAGTCAGGGTCCATGGAGAATGGATTTAATGAGGCAAGAACATCACGGGAAGTACTGGAACACCCGCCATGCTTACCGGACTTGTCTCCGTGCGAATTTGACCTCATTCCCAAAGTAAAAGAACCATTCCGTGGGAGACGGTTAGGGACACGAGAGGACATTGAGAACTCTGTGAAACGTGAGATTGCAAAATACACACATGCTGAGGCGACTGGTATCCGAAGTGTCCCGCTTCATTGGCAACGAGTTGTGGACATTCTAGGGGACTACTTCTCGGATTTACCGTAAAGTTTAATGTACTCTCTCAGAATGATCATCATACAGCACAAGGATATCCTGGCTGACAGTTTCGTTGCTTGTATCCCACACCTGGTAAACCTACTGGACATTTTTCATACATTCCCCTGAACCTTACGCCCCCCCCCCACTCCAGTCTGTGTATTTCCGTGTGTTTGGTAGATCCCGCATTCGTGCCAATAAAATAGTTGCAATGACTTATGCCTCAATCCTCGTATCATTGCGTTTGAGGCATCTGCAAACCCTTTGCGTTCCATTAGGCGACTTGAAAGAAACATTTTTACCACAATTAAGTATCCCCCCTGTGGGTGGGGGACGCAGACGAAGAATACACCTGTCGTAAGAGGCAACTAAAAGGGGCGACCAAGGAATGATCGAATTAGAACCATGAGACTACTTGTAATTAGTACTATCACGCAGGTAACGCCACGGGTCGCTTTTACTTGTGCATAGTACCACTGTGTTAGGTATAGGTTTGTGATTAGTAGCGACAGTGTGTGAATCCGGGTGGATTTTACAGTTCCTGTGCTTAGTATCACTATATGAGCGACACCATGGGTCTGCCTTGCCTATGATTAGTATCGACTACAGTATGAGAGGAACACCACAGGATAGTACGAGTCCCTGCGATTAGTACACCAATGTGAGGAACACCTTAGGTTTGCGTCGCCTGTAAATGGCGCCGCAATGTATGAAACATCATAGGTCTCTGTTACATGTCCGTATTACACTACCTGCGAGTAGTACCATAATATGTGGAATACCGCGAGTCTACGCTACTTTTGATTAGTACCACAACATGACAAATACCATGGTTCTACTTTCCTAGCGATAAGTACCATTATGAGGGGTCGATGACCTGGAATTTGGTCCCCTTTAGACTACAAGCATCATCGATTCAGTATTGTGCTTTAGAAGCAGTCCCTTGGTCAGTAATGCTATTGTTTAACACTAGCGTCTAGGAATGTGGGACATTGTGAGTTGGATCCACTGATTGTTTTCAGTTCATATCCATCCATTAATTCTTCGTCATCACGTTTTCAATTCTGGTCAGTGGATGATTTTGGACTTTTAAATTGTCTTTACATTTCGTCTCATTTCGTACCATTAGGGGCCGATGACCTACATGTTAGGCCTCTTTAAACAACAACCATTATCATCATCAATAATTTAGTATAAAATTTTAGACTAATGCAGTTTTGTTGTTGTTGCTGTTATTGATGTTGTTGTTGTTGTTGTTGTTGTTGTTGTTGTTGTTGTTGTTGTTTGGGTCATCAGTCCATTGACTGGTTTGATGTCACTCTCCATCGCACCCCATCCTGTACGAACATTTTCATTTCTTCGTAACTACTACATTCTACATCTACTCTGATCTGTTTGTCATGAACATACCTTGGTCTACCCTTGTCATTCTTACCGCCTACCCTTTACTCAAACTAACTGAAAAAGTCCTGAGTGTCTTAATATATGTCATATTATTCTATCTCTTCTACTGGTCAAATTTCGCCAAATCGTTTTCTTCTCAATAATTCGATTCAGTACTTCTCTATTCATAAGTCAATCTATTCATGTTACCTTCAGCTTTCTTTTGTAACACCACATTTCAAACACTCCTATTCTCTTTCTTTCTGAACTAGTTATCTTCCATGTTTCGCTTCCATACAATGCTACACTCCAGACGAAAGTTATCAACCAGTCAGAACTAGTCCAGCTTCTTCGCTGAATGGTCAGCGTAGTGGCCTTCGGTTCAGAGGGCTCCGGGTTCGATTCCCAGATATCTTGGTATTTTAACCACGTTTCGTTAATTCCTCTATCTCATGGGCTGATGTTTATGATCTTATTAATATACATCTTCATTTACACACAACATACCACACTACTAACCACCACTAAAACACGCGAAGCAAATACTATACATCCTTCCACATAGGGTTGGCGTCGGAAACCATTCCACCACGTAAAAGGTAAATTTTACAGTTAAAAAACCGTCCTTGATGTTGATATATAGCCTGAAAAGCTACACACAGACTCAGACTAAAAATTTAAGAAACATATGTGCACATTTGTGTACCCATGGATCGGATCGGATATTAAGTTTACATTCCCCTTCCTGAAGGGGAGGAGCGGGCCACCTAAGGGGTATATCCATGAACTGAAGAGATCGATAGGTCGATGACTTACTTGTCCTAATCTGCGAAAGCTGATACTGAGAGGATTTTTCTTCATTGCTTAAAATAATATTTACTTCGTATACTAAATATAATTGTCTAATAGGGGTTATCACGGAAATACACTAATCTGTTGTCGGAAAATCATTAACGTACCTCTGAGGACAGAGTGTGTTAGTATCCTGGAAATACACTAATCTATTGTCGGGAAATCTTTAACATACTTCTGAGAATAGAGTGTGTTAGTATCGTAGAACTACTCCAATCTGTTGTCGGATAATCTTTAGCATACCTCTGAGGACAGTGTTAAAGCACGGTCTACCAGCTGACTTTGAAATCACGAGTGAAAATATGTATGACTAAACACGCGACAAATGAGCATTCTAAAATTAACTAATTATTTCCGTCATTCTAATTCAACTGGAGGTGATGTCTCACCTGATATTCTCCTTCTTTGGCCAAACTTCGGAAATACTGGTCGAATCCCTGATCATCCGAAGTTTTAAAGTCAAGTTCGTTAAGAATACCCCGTTTCATAAGAAGTTTGCCCTTCAATTAAATAAGACATAGGCCTACTAAAAGTAAGTTTACAAGAAAGGGACAATATCCACGGTTATGGATAGATTATTTCGAATGATAATTTTGTGTTCTATTGGTACTTTCTTGAAAGTTGAAAACACTACGAACAAGCCCTTTTACTGCAATCGCAAGTACAATACGACAGTTCACCTACAGGGTTGGTCCAAACAAGAGGTCCGTAATGTTACGGAACCTGTCCACTGCTGAAATTCACATTCAACTTTCAGAAGTGTGTTGCTTCTCCGTGATAAAGCACGACAACAGAGGCTATCGTACGAGTACACTACTCAGTTGTCGGAAAAATATATTTCGACATTTGGTGAGAGATTTGGGCGTAAGGCGTATAGTCCTAATTTAACACCAAATTATATTTTCTCCTCTTTATAGATTTGAAATAATATGTCGATAGCAACAAACTTCGTAGTGATTAAGACGTCAAGACTACGGTAAAACGCAAACTGAAATCACACGATAACAAATACTATGTGGAGAGCATGGGCTGATTTACCCTACACTTAGAAAAGTATTTCAATCGCTACGGTGAGTACCTTGACAAATGATGAGGTAACCATGAAACACAATGTACAGTTGAATTAATTTTAGTACTGTATGGCAAAAGTATGCTCTGTAAACTTACTTTCGGTACGTCGCTCTTATTAATAACAATTGTACATTAATTTCATCAGTATACGCCATTGTCTCTCAGACGAGAGTCTAATAAATTTTTCATATAAACATGAAGTACGTCTTTTGTTTGCAAAGTGGTCACACCGAATCATGAGCATCAACTCAAGCCACTTTGTAAGAAACCATGAGAATTCATTTAAGACCTCCTATAGTTATACCACACACATAACAGTTTTCAGATGGTTCGTCTGCTCAAATCCCACGTCCATTGAGAAGAAACTGCATAGTGACAGTAAGCGGTGATTTTGAAAGAGTTAGATGCTCAAAGCGATACAGATAGTTACACAAATAATCTGAGCCTTGGCTTAAAATATTCTTCGTTTATGTTTCTCATTTCCAGCGTCTCTTGACTTTGCTGTGACGCCGAAAATTCCCTGCTCGTCAGTTGTCCACCACTTCACAACTGTGATACTTGGAGCTGGTCTCCAGCCAACTCTCTACCCCGTTAGTGGACGCCAAGTCATCATTTGAAGGCAGTTCTCGAAGTGGCTCCATCTCCAGTACACGTCCATTAGGTAGGGACACACCATTCTCCTTCGGACACAGTCGCTCCCGGCTACTGAATACTGAAACACAAGTGGACATTACCACGAAGCAAAATCACATTAATTTATTTTAAATGTAGGAAGAAATTTTAGCAAAATATTATTATTTAATAAATATACTGCAGGCTACTAATATACGTAGACCATCTAGAAATTAAGTTTCCCCATTTCTTCTGTTGCAAAGTAAACGTATTAAGCCGGGAGTATTCGCGACAGATAAATGACACAGCAATCATATACCGGCCGGACAAGTCCCGCCTGGTGTCAGTAGCGCAGGAGCAGTAGCTCGAAATGGGGCTCGTATTCTTTTTCCCGCCGCCTGCGAAGTTTAGTCTGTGATAAAGTTTCTACTGAAATTGCGATGGGCCATTCAAACCAAGAGGCGTGGACTGCTCAGTGTAGATGTAGTGCTGATCCATGGCAATGTTCGCCCAGATACGGCTCGGCGCTCAGCAACTGTTCTGCAGGAGTTCGTCTGCGTGGTATTTGATCATCCATCGTACAGTCCTGATCTTGCTCCCAGTAATTTTCGTCTTTCCTTACACCTCAGGACATTCCTGTCCTCCTGTCAACATTTTCATATGGGCGAAGAGCTGAAGACGGATGTCAAACGTTGGCTCCATTCCCCGGCGGCAGACTGGTACGACACGACACCAGAATACAAAAGTTGATCCCACGATGTGACAAGTGTCTCAATTCTCGTGGTGACTATGTCGAAAATTCGCTCCAACATTGCTGTGTGGGTGTCAAATAAAGTTTTGCATGTTGTATTTTTCTTAACAAAATAGGGAAATTTAATTTCTGGATGGCCCTCGTATATAAATGTGTCCCTTCCTCAATAAACTTTGAATATACATCATATATATCATCGGCGAACAGATGCATATTACCTTCAAGATTAAGACAAAAATGTTATTAAGGGTTTGTCACATATAACTCCGTTCTTATCTTGGATTGGCCAAAAATGTCGTAAATGAGTTCTGTTTCATTTCGTACGCTTCTTACAATATCAAGTGGAAAAATAAAGTGAAACGTGATTTTATATAGCTCAGTATTATAATTGGAGGGAAAAGAGGTAATAACTTAGACTTTAAAATATTTGAATTGTGTAAGGTGAAATGGTAGTTTTGTACAAGGTGTAAATGTCAATTTCAGAATATCTCCAGTAATAAACATAAGTAAGAAAAAAGAAAATCCACAGCCTGTTTCCCAGGTCAGGAATAGAATGAAACCCCCATTTAGCGGCGAGGATAGGAATTGTACCGGCTGCCGAAGCCTGACGCGCTCTTCTGGGTCAATGATTAATGACTGACACATGAAATGATATTGGAGAGTCTTGCTGGAATGAAAAATGACAGGGAAAACCGGAGTATCCGGAGAAAAACCTGTCTCGCCTCCGCTTTGTCCAGCATAAATCTCACATAGAGTGACCGGGATTTGAACCACGGAACCCAGCGGTGAGAGGCCGGTGTGCTGCCGCCTGAGCCACGAAGGCTCCTAATAAACATAAGTAAATGAGAAAATTTGTATAATAAATAACATTATAATGTATCTCGCTTGTTCACTTCCTTTCCTGAATGGTCAACATCGCATTCTTCGGTTCAGGGGGTCCCAGGTTCGATTTCCGGCGTGGTTGGGCATTATAACCGCGTCCCGTTAATTCCTTTGGCTCGAGGACTGGGTATTTTGTTTTTTCAATACACACCTCTTCAAAAAACACCACACTATCGACCGTCTCCCAGTCTGGTTGGTGTCAGGAAGGGCATCCAGCCGTAAAACAGAGACATGTCGATCGATCGATCGATCGATCGATCGATAGATAGATAGATAGATAGATAGATAGATAGATAGATAGATAGATAGATAGATAGATAGATAGATAGATAGATATATGGAACACATTTCTTACCTGCGGCCCAACGAACGTATGGGAAAGGTGAAAGAGGAGGAGAGACCATATTCGGCATATACTGTTTTTCTTGTTGCCTTATACAATTTTTTCCCATAAAACTCAGCAATTAATTTTTGAATTCCGATTTTTGGGGAAATAATGTAAAGAAAGTACTAAGAGAAAAGAAGTCTACTGTGTCTTGAATAACAGACCGAGCAGGAGGCTGGTGAAAGTGGGGTATACTAGCTTCGTGGTGTATGGATAGTGTGTCCGCCTCTTACCTGGAATCCCCAAGTTCAATTCTCGGGTCGTCCGATGTGTTTAATCCCAGACTCGTGGCCCGAACAAGGTTCGCACAATTTCATGAGATGAACTGGGGAACTGACCAATATGAGTCGCTGCGGACCCGGTGAAGAATGCACGTAATGTGATTGAGAATATCGTCATGCTGACCACGTAACACTCGAGTCATTTGACGAGGTAGCAATCGTCTTCAAGGCTATCGACAATGGAGATCTAACTAACCATCTTCCGAATGGAAGCTTATAGTTGTACTATAAATTCTCTATAATGTTATTGTTTTTACGTCCCACTAACTGCTATTACGGTTTTCGGAGACGCCGAGGTGCCGAAATTTAGTCCTGCATGAGTTCTTTTACGTGCCAGTAAATCTACCAACATGAGGTTAACATACTTGAGTACCTTTAAATTTCGACCATGGGTAAGCATTTCTGAGCATTATGGATCATTCCATTATCACTGGGGTCAATAACATAATTCATTTACTTTTGATTGATTGATTGATTGATTGATTGATTGATTGATTGATTGATTGATTGATTGATTGATTGATTGATTGATTGATTGATTGATTGATTGATTGATTGATTGATTGATTGATTGATTGATTGATTGATCACTTTCAAATGCCACCGGACTGAGCCAGGATCGAACCTACAAAATCCCTAGACTGGGTGAGTTGGCCGTGCGTTTAGGGGAGCGCAGCTTTGAGTTTGCATCCGGGAGATAGTGGGTTCGAGCCCTACTGTCGACAGCCCCGAAGATGGTTTTTCCGTGATTTCCCATTCTCGAACCAGGCAAATGGTGGAGCTGTATTTTAATTAAGGCCACGGCCGCTTCCTTCCCAATCCTAGGCCTTTCCTTTCCTATCGTCGCCATGAAACCTACCTGTGTCTGTGCGACGAATAGCAAAATTGTAAGTAAAATAAATAACAAAATCTCTAAACATAGCTCTGTTACTGGAGATGTACAGTATATGCCACAGTGCTACTAACAGGAAAACAGTGTTCTTCGAACCCACCAACTTGAGTTCAGAAAGCCAGCGTTCTACCGTCCGTGAACTCAGCCCGGCTCTCGAAAGACTGAATCATACACGATTACATCTATCAAAGTAAGGTAAGTAAATAGCCACAGTCTGTGAAGAAATTAAATGAACCGATGGGAGTGAAGGCGGACATAAAAGAAAAACCTAAAAGTCGTCAACTTCAAGACTACATTATCCCACGGTGATGGCAGTGAGACCTATTTCATTGCTAGATAGAGGGAGGATACAAAATTTATCTGACGTAATGTGACAGATAAGACGTCAGTATAAATGAGCTTCGTTGATAAAGAGTAATAATAGTGATAATGATATTCTTGGCAGTAATAAATCGTCTTGTGAAACAGCGCATATTTCGACGGAAGGTGAAGTTGACAAATGCGACATCGTCTGTTAAAGGGGGTTTGCTCTTATCAACACAGTGACCTGGTGCCATTCAAGCAGAGCGATAGAAACTCTAGATTAGTGCAGAGCCTGCGGTAACGAACTAAAATGGCGCCCACTTCATTATCAAAACATGAGGCGCCACTCAGGCCGGACGGTCAGTTGCTCAAGTGCCCATCAACACGTCACTTATAGTGGCATCCTTCCAAGGAAGACCTTGTGCAGATACTCAGCAATGAATCCAGTGACATAACTAACTTGTGAGAACTTGAAAGCGAGTGATGGCTTAGATGAACTCCAGTAAGTTTGACGATGTCCAAATGACATGACTTACATCAAGGTATAATATCTAAACTAGCATCGACGAAGCTAACTCAGATGTAAAGTTCTTCGTCGGAACCGAGCTCGATAGCTGCAGTCGCTTAAGTGCGGCCAGTATCCAGTATTCGGGAGATAGTACTGTAGGTTCGAACCCCACTCTCGGCAGCCCTGAAAATGGTTTTCCGTGGTTTCCCATTTTCACACCAGGCAAATGCTGGGGCTGTACCTTAATTAAGGCCACAGCCGCTTCCTTCCCACTCCTAGCCCTTCCCTGTCCCATCGTCGCCATAAGACCTATCTGTGTCGGTGCGACGTAAAACAACTAGCAAAAAAAAAGTTATTCGTCAAAAGTTAATGTGTACTATGTACAGTCACTAAAAGAAAAGAATGAGCGCATGGCACTGTATGTTCCTCGCACTTTATATACAATCGAAACCGGTCATAATGACTCCGAAAGCACCGCCAATTAACGGCCGTTGTAGATTATATTCACACAAACGGGTTGGTTTTCTGTTGATAAAAATGTCATATCAGTAAGTTTTCTGCACACTTATTTGGTTAATTAAGAGAATAAAATTAATACTTCAAACAAAAGTGAAAAATGTGCTGCATTTTCAATACAGAAATTGTGGAGTGTGACTGGGAGGAAGTTTTCTTTTATGTTTACACAGTACGTATAGCAATAATACAGACATCAAAAAAGTGTTGAATCATCTCGTTTCCAAGATCGCCGGAAAACTGACGCCGACTGTTTATATTGCATCAAGAACACAGTCCCTTTGACTGTTCCTAGCTGTCACTAAACCTGCCCAAAGATGTAAACAGCCATGCATGAGCAGGGCCTATTAGACGGAGTGCGTGCGAAAGCCGATAATTTCCAGTCATTCCACAAGGAAGGACGTACATTACTCGTGTTGTCTCTAGTTCTGCCATGCCTAGAAGGTCAATGCCGCAGTTTGATCGTGTCCGCATTGTTACGTTGCATCAGGAGGGGCTCTCATCAAGGGAAGTTCCAGACGTCTCCGAATGAAACAAAGCCATGTTGTTCGGACATGGAGGAAGTACTGGAACTGTCGATGACGTGCCTCGCTCAGATCGCCCAAAGGCCAAGACTGCAGTGGATGACCGCTGTTTACGGAATTCAGCTCAGAGGAACCCTGAAAGTAACGCCTCCATGCTGAATATTGCGTTTCGTGCAGCCACAGGACGTCGTGTTTCGACTCAAACTGTACGCAATAGGCTGCATAATGCGCACCTTCACTCCCGACGTTCATGGCGGGGTCCACCTTTGCAAACTAGACACCATGGCACAGATGGGGCCAACAACATGCTGAATGGACCCGTCAGAAATGGCATCACATTCTCTTCATAGGTGAGTGTGGCATATGTCTTCAACCAGACAATCGTCGGAGACGTGTTTGTAGACAGTCTGGCCACGCTGAATGTCTTAGACACACCGTCCAGCGAGTGCAGCAAGGTGGTGGTTCCCTGATGTTTTGGTGTGGCATCATGTGGGGCCGACGTACGCCACTGGTGGCCATGGAAGGCGCCGAAACGTCTATGTGATACAGAAAAGAGATACTCCGACCTATAGTGCAACCATATCGGCAGCATTTCGGAGAAGCATTCATCTTCATGGATGACAATTCCCGCCCTCATCGAGCACATCTTGTGAATGAGTTCCTTAATGATAATGATAATGATATCGCTCGACTAGAGTTGCCAGCATGTTCTCCAGACATGAACCCTATCGAACATGCCTGGGATACATTGAAAATGAATGTTTTTGGACGAGATGACCCATCAACTAATCTGAGAGATCTACGCCGAATCGCCGTTGAGGAGTGGGTCAATCTGGATCAACAGTGCTTTGATGAACTAGTGGATAGCATGCCACGACGAATACAGGCATGCTTCAGTGCAAGAGGACGTGCTACTGGATATTAGAGGTACTGGTATATGCTGCAATCTGGACCACAACTTCAGAAAGGCCAGTTGTATGATTGTGCAACTTGCAATGTGTAGTTTTCATGAGCAATAAAGAGAGCTGAAATTTAGTTTGTGTATATCTCTATTCCATTTGTATGTAAAGGTGCAGGGCCTCTTAGCACCAAGGTGATGCAAAAATTATGCAAAATATAAAATAGTAAGTAGCCTCCGTGGCTCAGGCGGGAGCGTGCCGACCTCTCACCGCTGGATTCCGTCCGTGGTTCAAATCTCGGACACTCCATGTGATATTTGTGCTGGAAAAATTGGAGGTGGGACAGGTTTTTCCCCGCGCACTCCGGTTTTCCCTATCTTTAATTCCAGCAACACTCTCCATTAATATTTCATTTCATCTGTCAGTCATTGCCCCAGAGGAGTGCGACAGGCTTCGGCAGCCGGCACATTTCCTATCCTCGCCACTAGATGGGGATTCTTTCATTCCATCCCTGACCCGGTCGAATGACTGGAAACAGGCTGTAGATTTTCATAAAGTAGTAAGCGAGGAATATATATTACAATTTGCTTTACGTCGCACCATGCCAAGAAATCAGCAAAAACACACCGTTGGTTTCAGCCAGTACAAACATTGCAGTAGTTGCTTAGGCGCGATCCTGTCAGTTCGGAGGTTTGTATTCAAACCCGTCTCCCGGCGAAGTTTTATTCTTCGATTAGTGCTCTCATGCTGGTCTTATATCATGTACAGATTTAGCAACGCCGCCGCGCAAAGCTCATTTGAATTCGCTCGCGAAGCGATCTGCTTGGCTAACTTCAGCAGCTGAGAATGACAACGGTGCTAGATATCGAATTGTTTCTTTCAAATAATTTACCGCATGACCAACCCTCTAAGCTCATACACTGACTGACAGAGCAAATGCAACACCAAGGAGGAGTGGTTCGAAACGGATGAAAGTTGGGGAAAAACAGAGACGCCACGGACGAATAATTGATGTTTATTTCAAACCGATATGCAGGTTACACAATGCGCACGGCATCGACTCAGTAGGATGTAGGACCACCGCGAGCGGCGATGCACGCAGAAACACGTCGAGGTACAGAGTCAATAAGAGTGCGGATGGTGTCCTGAGGGATGGTTCTCCATTCTCTGTCAACCATTTGCCACAGTTGGTCGTCCGTACGAGGCTGGGGCAGAGTTTGCAAACGGCGTCCAATGAGATCCCACACGTGTTCGATTGGTGAGAGATCCGGAGAGTACGCTGGCCACGGAAGCATTTGTACACCTCGTAGAGCCTGTTGGGAGATGCGAGCAGTGTGTGGGCGGGCATTATCCTGCTGAAACAGAGCATTGGGCAGCCCCTGAAGGTACGGGAGTGCCACCGGCCGCAGCACATGCTGCACGTGCTGCACGTAGCGGTGGGCATTTAACGTGCCTTGAATACGCACTAGAGGTGACGTGGAATCATACGCAATAGCGCCCCAAACCATGATGCCGCGTTGTCTAGCGGTAGGGCGCTCCACAGTTACTGCCGGATTTGACCTTTCTCCACGCCGACGCCACACTCGTCTGCGGTGACTATCACTGACAGAACAGAAGCGTGACTCATCGGAGAACACGACGTTCCGCCATTCCCTCATCCAAGTCGCTCTAGCCCGGCACCATGCCAGGCGTGCACGTCTATGCTGTGGAGTCAATGGTAGTCTTCTGAGCGGACGCCGGGAGTGCAGGCCTCCTTCAACCAATCGACGGGAAATTGTTCTGGTCGATATTGGAACAGCCAGGGTGTCTTGCACATGCTGAAGAATGGCGGTTGACGTGGCGTGCGGGGCTGCCACCGCTTGGCGGCGGATGCGCCGATCCTCGCGTGCTGACGTCACTCGGGCTGCGCCTGGACCCCTCGCACGTGCCACATGTCCCTGCGCCAACCATCTTCGCCACAGGCGCTGCACCGTGGACACATCCCTATGGGTATCGGCTGCGATTTGACGAAGCGACCAACCTGCCCTTCTCAGCCCGATCACCATACCCCTCGTAAAGTCGTCTGTCTGCTGGAAATGCCTCCGTTGACGGCGGCCTGGCATTCTTAGCTATACACGTGTCCTGTGGCACACGACAACACGTTCTACAATGACTGTCGGCTGAGAAATCACGGTACGAAGTGGGCCATTCGCCAACGCCGTGTCCCATTTATCGTTCGCTACGTGCGCAGCACAGCGGCGCATTTCACATCATGAGCATACCTCAGTGACATCAGTCTACCCTGCAATTGGCATAAAGTTCTGACCACTCCTTCTTGGTGTTTCATTTGCTCTGTCAGTCAGTGTATATCCGGTTTACTTTTTTTTCTTCCGACCACCCTGCATATATTCGATGTCACCAACATCAGCTCCAGAACTCAAAGGGAAGACTACCGGATGATTCCTTAAAGTATCAGGTATTCTTACAAAAGTCGGGTTAAAATTTTCCTGTTTTAGAGGAGGACAGAGAAAGGTGATATAATCAATTTTAGAACACTCAACGATAGAAATCAGTGACTTGAAAATTGAATGCAAGATGTTACACGAAAGTGCATCACTTACCAGTTCAATGTGACTAATCTACACTCATTTACCAGTTTACCAAAGAACATGATCACTCTGCGCTTCGTTTGTAAAATCTTTCGCACTATCACGGCATCATTGCTGCTACGCGCGATGAATTTGCATTTTCAAGAAAAAGACGATAAAAATAAAAAAGCATAGAAGTACAGATTTTTCTTTCGCTGTTATCCGTAAGATGATAGTAAACGCTTGAATACTTTCTAGATACGAAATATCTACAGATCTCGATAGCTGCAGTCGCTTAAGTGCGGCCAGTATCCAGTATTCGGGAGATAGTAGGTTCGAATCCCACTGTCGGCACCCCTGAAGATGGTTTTCCGTGGTTTCCCATTTTCACACCAGGCACATGCTGGGGCTGTACCTTAATTAAGGCCACGGCCTCTTCCTTCCCAGTCCTAGCCCTTTCCTGTCCCATCGTCGCCATAAGACCTATCTGTGTCGGTGCTACGTAAAGGCTATAGCAATAAAAAAGATACGAAATAAATATGAAAATCATGGTCCCGCAATTCCAGTTTTAAGCGGAATCCGTCCTATACAGATGATTTTTTTCATTTTTAAATCCCACGGGCAATGGTCGGAATTCAAATCACGCCGGCTTTAAAGACAAGCTAGTAATAATGGTACTGGGCTATAAGGTTAACGAAATAAAATAAAATGAAAATGCATTTACTTCCTTGCCTTCAAATTTTCTTCAAAACTTTTTACGGACAGTGTGTTGATTCAACTTTAATCAAATTCTTGGTGTTGCCTCCGGAATAGACTCAGATTTAATGAAGGTATTTCTCGACAATAACCAAAGACCACCGGACTCAGCTACGATCGAACCTGCCACTCCGTCCGGGCAAATATACATTTAAATCCATTACGTTTTGCCAGACTGTTAATTGAAGGTATGTTCCGCGTTATAAAACCCTTATTATAACCACTGATAATCATTTCGCTCCTAAACACGGGATAAAATAGACTCACTTTAGCTAAAGGAACCAGATGGGCATTGTGCCAACTGAATTGAACCACCTGATCCCCATTAAAGGAGAACAAGTCATAAGATTTTATAACTCTCTTACTTTCTAATGTGTTCTTACTACATGTGGTGACTAGCGCTAGGATTTTAATGTACAATGAAACACCAATGTTTCTTAGTAAAAACCACTAACGTGCTAAAAATCTCCCGGAAATGCTTAATAAAATTGTTATAATGTTACTTCACATTCCAGTTCACAACAAATAGCTCACCCAGGAAGTCAAAGGAAAATCATCTGGTAGCCTTTACTTGGTCTCTTGAAAACAAAATTAGCTTTCTAATAAGCAGAAATAAAGCAAGTAAACTTTATAAATGAGAAACACTACGAAATACCTCCTTACATACACATAAAAAATTGTGAAATGACCTGTGAGAATGTCCTAAATAGTTTCAAGTCGCGCATAAAATATATAATGTAGGATACTGAAATAAATGGAATGAAATGTCGTGTGCCTTTTAGTGCCGGGATATCCCAGGACGGGTTCGGCTCGCCAGGTGCAGGTCTTTCTATTTGACTCCCGTAGGCGACCTGCGCGTCGCAAGGAGGATGAAATGATGATAAAGACAACACATACACCCAGACCCCGTGCCGTAGGAAGTAACCAATTAAGGTTAAAATCCCCGACCCGGCCTGGAATCGAACCCGGGACCCTCTGAACCGAAGGCCAGTACGCTGACCGTTCAGCCAACGATTCGGACACAGAAACAGATAAGGTGTCAAATTTCTCTTTGGATAAATAATAATAATGTTATTTGCTTTACGTCCCATTAACTACTTTTACGGTTTTCGGAGACGCCGAGATGCCGGAATTTAGCCCCACAGGAGTTCTTTTACGTGCCAGTAAATCTACCGACACGAGGCTGACGTATTTAAGCACCTTCAAATACCACCGGACTGAGCCAGGATTGAACCTGCCAAGTTGGGGTCAGAAGCCCAGCGCCTGAACCGTCTGAGCCACTCAGCCCGGCTTTGCCTTTGGAAAAATCAAATATTCATAAATATGTCTTGCAATAAATAAAACTCAAATTGATAACGATTGATTTATGGGCACCTAATGAATCGTTTTCGAGGGACAGTATGGAATCCGAAGTCGACAAGTGTAGTCATGGCCATCCATCAACGCTTCACACCACAGCCTGCAAGATCACAAAGAGAGAGAGAAGGGGGGGGGGCTTTATGTGACCGTAATCCACACCTGGCTGTCTCGATATAGATAAATAATACTTCGAACAAACATTAGGATGTGTGATAGGGAGTCTCATGTTTCTCTACCTGCGGAAGGTCCAAAAAGTTATTGATTCGATTTAGTGATAATTTGTCGGAGATGCATACATAATAATATATTATTCAGAGCTGATATCCTCAGATAGATAATGCAACACATCCATCCTTAAGGGAGAGCGTCCAAGATGCAAGGTATTATTTTTCATACAACGGAATTTTATAGATTCACTGCAGTTTGTTACACGAGTGAATAGTCAGTCAGAAGGGAAGTACCAATAAAATTATTACTGGAACTGACGAACATAATTTAATACGTACTTCATTACTACTACATTATTTCATGTGACTACCGTATGTTTTCCGAATCTTCTTTTAGTTACAAGAAGTATGGAAATAATGGTGTATTGTATAGGGCTATAATAGCATTTAATTCCATTACAGACTCGATGAGAGCTTGTCAGAATTTCAATAAATTCAAAAGAAATATTAATAAACATTTATGGACAAAATTTAATGTTCCTAATCTGTTTAGATGAACTTATTATCAGGTTTCATTTCGAACTATATGATTCTGCTTATATATATTAAACAACAATTGTATCCTTAAAAAATGTTGTATTTTAGATTTAATTATTACAAAATGTTATCAGCTCTGTAGTATAAATAATTCAGTTTTTCTTTAATATTGTAACTGTGTGAGCTCTTTGATGTACTATCCCAATACTTTTTTTTTGCTAGTTGTTTTACGTCGCACAGACACAGATAGGTCTTACGGCGACGATGGGACAGGAAAGGGCTATGAGTGGGAATGAAGCGGCCGTGGCCTTAATTAAGGTACAGCCCCACCCAGCATTTGTCTGGTGTGAAAATGGAAAGCCACGGAAAACCATTTTCAGGGCTGCCGACAGTGGGGTTCGAATCTACTATCCCAATACTGGCATTAGCTCATGTGATCTTTGAAACAATAAATAAATAAATAAATAAATAAATAAATAAATAAATAAATAAATAAATAAATATCCTTGAAAATGTTATGTTTTAGATTTAAATTATTACAAAATAAATAAATAAATAAGTTTTGGTTTTAAAAAGTGCTGAAAACAGTCTACTGCATTTTGTAAACCTGTATACCTACAATTATAATCACAAATATAGTAAATTACAACCTACCTGAGTCCGGCGACGTGGGACAAAGTGTCGACAACAAAGAGCTTTGTTTCAGCGCCCGTGGGGGACTCTTATACTCCCCGGCTGACGTCAATGATGAGGTAATGCTGGGCAGCCTGATGTCCAAGTGAGAACCTTTCTCCGTGACGATCTGCAAAAGAATGGACAAGTAAAGAGGTTTCTAGACAAAGAATCTGCACTCAGGTCTGGCACACCTTCACCCAGAAACTCTTCCACATAACGTAGGGGAAGTCCGTGTAATTTGGACCTGCGTGTAATTTTAACCGATATTATTTTTTGCATTTGTAAGTTTGGTCACCCTGTCGGAGGCAAGGTCAGCTAGACAGCCGAGGGTAGCTTTCTTCCTATAAATTGTTTTGTTAATTGACTTAAGGTTGAAATGGGAAGAGTACAACTATCTTAATACTCACATTCCTTGTAAGGTTATACGGTGACAAGTAAACGTACTGTGAAGTAGTTATTTCAACCAAGAGGGTGTTTAGCATTTACAAGTACTGATGAAATATCTAGGACCGGGCGAGTTGGCCGTGCGCGTAGAGGCGCGTGGCTGTGAGCTTGCATCCGGGAGATAGTAGGTTCGAATCCCACTATCGGCAGCCCTGAAAATGGTTTTCCGTAGGTTCCCATTTTCACACCAGGCAAATGCTGGGGCTGTACCTTAATTAAGGCCACGGCCGCTTCCTTCCAACTCCTAAGCCTTTCCTATCCCATCGTCGCCATAAGACCTATCTGTGTCGGTGCGACGTAAAGCCCCTAGCAAAAAAAAAAAAGAAAAAGAGAAATATCTAGGTAAGTTTTAACATAGTTTCGTTCATATATGTTTAGTTATTTCGCATATAATTTCGTTTTTATTAGATCTTTGCATGCCATGTAATTTGGGTTGCCCGAGAGTGTGTAGATTGGACCGCTGAAACAATTGTAATAATTACGTTTCTTTGTACTTTTACTAACCTTTCTAAAATAACTTGTTTTATAATATGAGGACGGCCCTGCGGTGTCGGGGTAGCGTGTCTGCCTCTTACCCGGAGGTCCCAGGTTCTATTCTCGGCTAGGAATTTTACGCGGATCTGAGGGCTGGTTCGAGGGCCGCTCAGCCTTCGTGATCACAATTGAGAAGCTATCATACGATCAAATGGTGGCCCCAATAATGACAGCCGAGAGGATTCGTCGTGCTGACCATACGCCACCTCGTAATCTGCAGGCCTTCGGGATAAGCAGCGGTCGAGAATCTGTTCACTACAGACGCAAGAAAAAATGAAAAATAGTTTGCAATTTATTGTGACAAGTATTATGATGACGATTGGATTTAGTGCAATTGTTGCAAAAATTGAACTCATGAAAACTGCGCCAAAATTCACGATGAATTGTTTTATGATTGTCTTACATGCCAAAAGTGGCGAACACAATTCATAGTGTCGTATTGTATTGCTTAGGATTTCATAATAAATACATTAATTAATACATTCTATTTACTAGTCCAAAATACATGATCACCTGGTTCAAGTTACACGCTATTGGTCCAAAAGACATGATAACACATTTTATAATGAATGTTACTTTTAAAGAAATCCTAAAGACAATATTAACATTTGTTTTTCCCAAATCATTTGATACATTGTACTAATTATTGTGTATACAATTTTTGAGATATTTTCATTACGATCAATATAGTTAGGGACGTTTAAGGTTAAGACTCAGGGCCTCTCAGGGTGCATGCGCCTGGTGCATGCACTGTGTACGGTGCAAAAGACGACTTCGCTTGGTTGACCAGAGTGCAGACCCCCACTCCTCGATTTGGAGCAATAGCGCTGTCTCTCTCTTTCCCCACTCCTGTCTCGCTCGCTCCCCCTGTCTCCCTTTTCGTCACTTGCTCCGTAATGCTCCAAATCTGAGCTGAGTTGAGCCGAGTTGAGCCGAGCTTAGCCGAGTAGCCCAGAGACGAAGCGTTGGTCCGAGCCGAACCGAGCGGGACCGATGCACTGTGCACAGGAACTCTGCATCGCTGTTTGCGCGCCATACTGTATAAAGCGCACCAAACTCATGAGCTAATCGATTGAGGTGGTCTAAGCGAATGTTACGAGTTTTACTTGTGAATTTAATGCTTAGCGATTGGGAGCATTCCTTGGATAGCTGTGACTGTTGAAAGACAGACCTCTACTTTTCTACACACACTGCAACTCTTGATGGGATAATGAGACCTTATAGTTTAGGTTAGGCTACTATACATACCAGGTGGCCCGCGACCGGCGTAGTTTCTACTTACAAATATCCCGCATGCACTAGTGATGCATGGGATGCCCAATCACTTTTTTCGAATGAGCGGTAAAACGTCCTGTATTTCGGATGTTGTGAGCAAATAGCAAACATTTTACTGCACACGTTCCATAACCGGGTGCACTTGTAAATACGTCAAAGATGCAGCAAAGAAAATTCATTACCGAGCTCGATAGCTGCAGTCGCTTAAGTGCGGCCAGTATCCAGTATTGGGGAGATAGTGGGTTCGAAGTAATTGAAAGCACTCTTTGGATACTTGAGAAATGAATAATCATACTGAAAATACAAATCGAAATCCGAAAATTAAATCGAAAAGAGAATCAAAAAGCCAAATCCAAGAATCAATTCCTAAAATTATTCAAATTTCACAATCCAAAATTTTAAGTAAATTAAAATTTAAATTTAAAATCAAAACAAAAATAAAAATTTAATATAAAATACAAATATCAAAATATAAATCAAAATTATATCCATAACCGAACTACAAGATTGAAAATAATAAAGAATAATGGAAATGAATAGTAAAAAATCAAAACCGATATAAAAAAATGGTAACTCAAAATACAGTATATTCCTAAAATCACATTTCAAGAATAAAATTCAAGATCTTAATCAAAATGAAAATATAGAATACAAGATTGAAATGAGGTAATCGAAAACAAAACCAAAATCGAAGTCAAAATTCAAAATTGATGTTCACGGCATATAAAATGCGTCTTTCCAGCATAATGTATCTATAATGTGAGGACAGAAAATGGGAAGATTCCCATCTAATTTCGTATTTTTGGAATATTTTTGAAAATGGGAAATTCTTCCAAAATTTCGGAGGATCTAGCAACACTGACTGAAATAATCCATCGACGTGAACTTTTACAGAAGTGAAAGTGTCGTTTCTAAATGTTTCGTCTTCGAGCGGAAAATCTAACCCACGCCTTTCCAGGTGAATAGAGCACGCCTTTACCGCCTCAGCGAGCAGAATCTGATCAGGGATGAAACAACGCAACTAAGCTTCCAAATCATCTCGAGGACAAACGGAGAATGGTGCAATTCACCAGACTGGAAATTTAATTAAGCTCCCGTCTCGGCAATCATAGTTACTGTTCAGGTGACCTAATGGAAATTTCATCTCTCTCTCTAGCACTGGTAGCTCAACTCAACCGTAGCCTATATTGAAAGCTTGGTGTTAGTAAAGACTGCAGTCTCCTCTGATCGGAAACATTTGTGTTGAAGTGTCAGACACATAATTTCCTTCCGGCCATATTTTTCAATCATTCAGCAATGATCTGCATTTAAGAGGGTGGCAGGTTCCCTGTTAATTATCTACGTAGCCTTTCTTAAATGTTTTCAAAGAACTTGTGATAAATCAGCCTAGTTCTTTATTCTTCGTCCAGTAAATTAATATTTGCCCCAATTTGTCTTCTTGAATTCCAACTTTGTCTGCATATTATTATCTTTCCTATTTTTAAAATTTCAACTCAAGTTGATTCGTCTACTAATGTCATTCCATGCCATATCTCCACCGACAGCTCGTAACATACCACTTAGTCGAGCAGCTTGTCTTCTTAAGTCTTTCGAACCCAAATTTTTCAACATTTTGTCGGAAATCATCAAGAACAAATCGTGCTGCTTTCCTTTTGATCTTCTCCAGTTCTCGTATCAAATAATCGTGGTGTGGGTCCCGTACACAGAAACCATTCACTAATTGGGGTCTTACCACAACCTTGAACGCCCTCGCCTTGAAATCCTTACTGCAACCTTTAAGTACCCTCATAACCATGTAAAAAGATGTGTAACCGTTCTTCACAAGTTCGTTAATATGATTACCCCAATGAGGATTACTCCTTATATTAACACCTGTGTACTTAAAGTGATTCCCATGATGTACAATCACCCCATCAACACAGTAATTAAAACTGAGAAGAGTTTCCCTCTTGGTAAAACTTACAACCTGACTTTTTCATCTCGTTTCCCATCATGCCAATGCCTGCTGTCCATCTCACCACATTGCCGAGGTGTTTGTGTAGTCGCACACAATCCTGTAACTTATTTACTACCCTATAGAGTATAATATAATCCGCAAATAACCTTACCTGTGATTCCAGTTCTTTACTCATATCATGTATGTATATTGTATCCGCTCAAAGCCTGAGTCCCAACCAGCATTTATCTCAGGGAGTGTTACTGTCCGAATCTATCGCAACTAAGAAACAATAAAAAATTATATTTTGAGATATAAGATCTCAAACTAAATGTAAGGGCGCCATCCAATCAGTACTACAGGGTTGAACGGGACACTCTAATCTTTAAGGCTCATCATAAAACACACAAATTATATATCTATTCACATCAAAGGAAAATTATGAAGGCTCCGTCCTAGGAATGGGGACGGATATTTAAACGGTCACCAAGGGTTTACTATTCTACAAGAATAAGAACCTGGAACTGTTTCCTTGCAAATGCTAAAGGAGCATTTTATTGAAGTAAACAAAATAATTTTTACACACAATCAAAATCTGTTGACCCTTGATTTGCCGGTAATTTGGCAAATTATTCCTGAAAAATGATTACATAATATTTATCACTTTTGACCACCCTTCCATTTGGGTGGTGGAACCGTTGATATCTGAAGGTATCACATTTACCTTCGTTAACACCATGACCATTTTGGTCATGGACCAATTACCTGTTGGCTAAGTGGGCGCGATCACATGAACTATGTTATCGCCTCCACTTTGATTGAGATGAGACCAACCCGGGAAACTACAAACTCTCCCCGGGTTCCTAACCAAGATATGCTAATCGTTAGTTGAAGGAAACGACAAAGAGACTATAACCTAATGGTCCAGATGTAGGGATTTGCCTTCATTTTACAACATTTAACTTATTATTCACAACACTTGACATTATTACGTTAATTCGCCAGCTGACTTCCCTAGTATCATTCATCATCAGCATCCGAAATAATAAAAAAAAAATATTAAAATATTATTATTATTATTATTATTATTATTATTATTAATGGTGGAAATCGTGATTATCGTAACCCGTAATCATCCTCGCTATAATACTTCAACTTCTCGCTCTTATTATTCTCATAAAAAGGTAGCTTTTTATTCTTCTTCTCCTTCTTCAAATATTCTCATTATTATTATTATTATTATTAGTTAAAAATCTCAAATTTTTCATTTCAACTCCCAACATCATTATTATGTCCAAATATAAAAAAGTAAATTCTTCTTCTTCAAAAAAAAGTAGCTTCTTTTTTAATAATTATTATTATTATTAATTTTTAAAAAATTATTTTCGCTTGTTACACGATAGTCCACTCTTAATATGTTTAACGCATAACCCCTTTTTACAATTCCGATTTATTTTGGCACTAATCAATCCAGACATGATTTACTTGGAATATTATTATTATTATTATTAATATTATTATTCTCTCGAGAATCTTTATTTTTATTCCCCTTCTTTATAATTTAGTCACATATGTTCTCTCCCAAACAGAAATCACCAAGATCCGAATTCACATCGGTCGGGACATAATAGTGTTCGAACCCGCAAACTGATTTTCGTACTGTCGTTAATTCATGGAGACCATATGCTCCTAAGACAATTCTCAAATCCCATAACACCTCGCAGTTGGGGCAAATACCTCCAATCTCTGCAAGTGTTAAATTATTCCTTCCTTTTACATTTTGAAGTCCATTTATCCATCGGAACTCTTCAAAACATTTTCACTAACTAACCCTCGGTGTGTGGACTCTATTCTGCCACTCAATACACCGGTATATAAATACAACCTCTATGTGGGCCTTAAGATCCATCTATTTCTTCATCAACATCAGTACAATTCACTTTCATTTCGGAGCGGATTTCTGTCCCACAAACTCCAAATCTCAACTTTTGGCTCAAATCATTCTGGGCCTCAAACATAACGTGACCATATTATCAAAAATGCCGATCTCATTTCTACCAAAATTATTTATGATTATTATGGAGTCCAAAAAACGTTAAATCAACAATTAGTGTTAAAATCGGATTCAATGCCCAAATTAAATATTCATGCCACATATTATCTCCACATTTAAATTACTTTAATTTGCAATAATTCTATCCAACTAGGCCCGTGCCTTTATTCTCAAAGATTATTATTAAACACGCCTTTACACATTACCCAATATTAATGTAACTACTTCGACACTTGTACAGTTTATTATTATTTTGTCCACTGGCGAACTTCGCGATATTTACAAACAAATCAATGGACTTCATTCCGTCCCACAACAATTTAAATCACTTGGCAACCCTACCTCTGGATTATCTTAACAACATGCCTTAATATCTATAAAAGTTCCGATAACGGAAAAACACTTTGGAAGCACTTCTAAATGAATATTAACATTACGTGAAACGTGCTCCATATCATATCAAACAACTCAAGCACTTGGATGAACAACTCAACCCTACTATACTCTATTTAATAATCAAAATTATGATGAGTGCTCGATCTAATCATGTACATATTAATTTGTCCTTTTGTCTATCTATCTTTGAATTTATACGAGCCCGAAACGGCTCGTTTCACAATCAAGTTACCATGATAAAATAATATGATTTCCTCCCCCTAACGATAGCAATCTACAAATATTTGAAAAGGTTACTCATCTCTTTTTTGTAGTCTGCTAAGCCGGACGAGAAGCACAAGCCCCGTCCAGTCTTAGCCCTGCATTCCACTGGTATTCATGCCAGCTTGAAGAATTAATCCTTGACCCTTTTCAACTTTACACATTTTGAATAAAAACGAATAAAATAACTGTTGCACTCTGGAATAATTTCCACCCTAAATTCTACTCACAAATTTTACACTCTCGGCCTTGTATCTAGCCCACTTAATGTAGGTATACATTCTTCATTCCTTTCCCGGACACTAGGAACATGGGATACCTCGGGATCCCCTTTACAACGGCCCGTGCGCGCACTTGAATTTCCCGTCTCACGTTCGTGTAGCTGACCAGGTATCAGTTTAGATACGACTGTTTACTAGGTGACATAAACACTCGTGACCGTTCTCACGTAACGCACTTCCTAATCTGTTGGTAGAATCTCACACTCCGTAAGTTATGCTTTACTGAGTCCTGTCTATTTGAAACACTTCATACTAGTATACTGCTCAAGAGTGTAATATGAGCTACATCACGTCATGAATCACTGTACTATGTAACAATATAATACTTCGAACCCTACTCTACGAGTAAGTACACACACGCACCCCTGGCGTAATCACGGCTCGAACAAAATATCAGAAGTTGTCACGCACCCCAGGCTGGTATCCGCTCCGACACTTTGTCAAAAGTAGTTTTCAATCCTTGTCCACGACCTCATATTTATACTTGTATCCCCTCTCTTCCGAGTTCAGAGGAGGTCATCTTGGGACGCGCAGTCCCGATATCTTCATACGACAATTTGCGGTTTGGCCCGTGGGTTAAATATGATATCCAATGATGTAATTATGTTCTCAAATGCTCTATACCAATTCTCAACTATTATCGTTCGCTGATAATGGATATATTTGCGAATTTAGCTGCCGTATCGCGGCCTGGGATTTCGCGCTCTATTGTGGCGTCCTTTGCCTCCAGCCAATCATCGGATAGCATTCATGAATTCTCAGAATTACACCATGCAATCTCCCGCAATTATTAACTTTTTATAAGTTTTATGATATAGTAAGGCTCCTAAATTCCACCTTATTCTCAATTGATAACTCACTCCCTTCTATCAGTTTAATCCACGGAGTTAACCTCGCTGGTGCTTCTTACAATACGAAGTTGTCGCCTTGCTTTGGTCAAGTGAATTTTTCCATTGGTCCACCTAAACCACGTGACCGGGAAGGCTCATTTTTTTCTTCCAGTGCCAACCCTGCGTTCAGCTCCCGCTAGTACATGGAGATACCCCTACGTCATTTCTCAGAAATTTGCACCCAGCTCTCTGCGCTGTCGCCACTACCTATTCTGCTCGGGGCTATGAAAACCTTCCGCAACTTGTCAACAACTCGTGCCTTTCTCTTCCCCCTTCGTCACAATTTCTGAGAATTCTAATTCTGCCGTTCATTGTGTTTGTTAATCTCAGCGGAGACAATAGTCTGTGCATGTTTCACCATACCATCTCGGCCTGGCCTGCTCTTACTGTATGTAAAGTACGATCTTCTCGCTTCTGAAAATGAAATATATATTCCTCCATAAATAATTACAATTGCATGACGCTTATCACACCCCCACCAGGGCGCAATATATAAGAAAATATAGAGGTCCCATGATACTGCCTTGAGGGACGCCCTCTTAAATTTTCTGTGGCCGGTTCTTTGTATGGAATTAGACGAGTTTTATGACCGGATATCTTTCTTATCGCCAACCCTGAAGAGCCCGACAGATATTGATATGATATTGAATATGATCGAATATTCAGTTTTAAACCGTGCTTACTGCCTATAGAGGAGAAGATAAAAATATGAGATAGGGTAGTTATATGAGATATAGAAGTTCTGGTTCCTGGGCGTCAGTGAGATGTATCGCACTACCCGGGGAACTACGTGCTAGAGGTCTATAACCATGTGTTGCAGCCGGCATCCTGTCTTGAGAATCAGTATTGTGAGCGTGTTATTGTCTTCGGAGCAATCAAAAGGTTTTGTAATGCAGAGTTCATGTGCTTTATTCATGATTTGAATTTGACATTTCTCTGCAACCACATAAGGTACGCTAAACTACATTAAATACAGTATTATAACATATTTGTGGCATTCTTTGTGAGTTTCTGTGGTTAATTGAAATGGTCAATTGGTAGCAATATGAGACACGAAGATGATTTTCTTATTCGTGTGGCTATTTATAGCCGAGTGCAGCCCTTGTAAGGCAGACCCTCCGATGAGGGTGGGCGGCATCTGCCATGTGTAAGTAACTGCGTGTTATTGTGGTGGAGGATAGTGTTATGTGTGGTGTGTGAGTTACAGGGATGTTGGGGTAGCATAAACACCCAGCCCCCGGGTCAATGGAATGAACCAATGAAGGTTAAAATCCCCGACCTGGCCGGGGATCGAACCCGGGACCCTCTGAACCGAAGGTCAGTACGGTGACCAATCAGCCAACGAGTCGGACATGAATATGGTTGTAATATGAGACTGTTCCATGTATCTACCATGTATTGAAAATTTGTAGTTTTTGTGATTGTGTTTCTATTGGTTTGTATTTAAATATTACAGGTACCTACAGCAAAGTTTTATAGAGCAAGTAGATAAATTTATTCCCGACTACTCAATCATTATTACACCTCTGCCTCAGTACAAAACACAACACCGTCCACTACAAGTAGTTCTACAAGTGGTTCCGTCATCCCTCGCGATATCTTGCCGGCCCCTGCGGTTAAAGCAAGACAATCAAATCGTGGACGGAAAGCAAGCAAATCGTAGACCCTATACAATAACATCTTCTCCCTACAAAAACAACTTGGTTCGTCCTGCATCAAAAGCACCTATAAACTCATCTAAAAGATTCAAGTTAAGAGATCACGCATGAGAAGATTGTACACACCTTTGATGAATTATCACACGATGTCCCTATCTCTATCACAGGTGCAAACGATGAATTAATCTCGGATGACTTAAGCCAGCTACGTCCAGGTTCTCAAGATGCTCGCTGTATGTTTTGTGACGGCAGGTTTTCTGATGGCTGCAGGGGAGAACTGTGGGCCCATTGCCACTTATGTAAGATATGGACTCACAGTGATTGTGCAGGCTCAGATAAAAAAATTAACAGTTGCTTTCCGTCGCATCAATACAGATAAGTCTTATGGAGACGATGGGACATGAATGGGCAAGAGGTGGGAAGGAAGCGGCCGTGGCCTTAATTAAGCTACAGCCTGGTGTGTAAACGGGAAACCACAGAAAACCATCTTCAGGACTGCCAACAGTGAGGTTCGAACCCACTATCTCCAAAAGACTGGATACTTAAGCGGTAGCTATCTAACCCAGAGAATGAAAACTCTGTGTGTGATTACTCGTGTCCTAATCCTGAGGTCAAAGCAAGAGGAATGAATCAATTATTACTGATGTGCATTTGGGACAATCGTCTAGGTGGCAGATTCCCTGTCTGTTGTTTTCCTAGACTTTTCTAAATAATTAGCTGCCTCTGTGGATCCGTGGTAGAGTGTCGGCCTCCGAATCCCAAGATAGCGGGTTCAAACCCGGCAGAGGTAGTCGGATTTTTGAAGTCCATTCGACACTCCATGTCGTACGATGTCGGCATGTAAAAGATCTCTGGTGATACATTTGGTATTTACCCGACGAAATTAATTCAATCTCAGCCATAGACGCCCAAGAGAGATCCGGTTTACTCTGTCTGCCATCTAGCGGACCTAGAGTAAAACGGAACGCCGAAATTGACGAGCAGACAGCCAGATGGCGTCAAATCGAAATGTCTGCACACGGTAGCTGAGGCCATACGATTATTATTATTATTATTATTATTATTATTATTATTATTATTATTATTATTATTATTATTATTATTATATTTATTCTTAAATAATTGCAAAGAAACTGGAAATAGCTACCGTAGCCGCGCGGCATGGCGCTATTGTATAACTCGATGACGTCATACTGGGATAAGACCATTATTACTAGGTAAAATGGATGTTCCTCTATTGAACGCTATTTTCACTAGTGTTGTCTAGAAGCTATTTTGATATTAAAACCTCCATGTGTCTGTAATACTCACTAGACCGAGTACGGTTCGGAAACTATAGATATATCCTACGTCAATAAGGTCCGATTCCTTGGATGAATGGTCAACGTAATTATCTTCGGTTCAAAGGGTATGGATTCGATTCCCGGCTGGGGCTGGGATTTTAAACTTCATCGGTTAATTCCTCTGACTAAGGGGCTCTGTCTGTCTGTCTGTCTGTCTGTCTGTGTGTGTGTGTCATCTTCAACATAACTCAAGTAGGCTCCCATCCTCATCGTTGCGCAGGCTGCCGATGGGCGTCAACTTGAAGACCTGCACCAGACCTTTCCGCAAGCCATACACCAAAAAGGTCAATAAGTACACTAGTTGAAGGATTCATTTGCAGGGTTGTTATTTCAGCAAATCGAATCTTCATTCCTCTACTTAACATTGTCCGGAGCATCAAAAACATCACATTCAACTGAAAAGGTAACTTTCTTCCAATCAGACTATATCAAGGTATCGATTACATTGGAGCGCTTGAACTTATTTTGGATAAGCACATGGAGATTGTAATAATAATATTATGTGACTATTGCTAGCTTGATGCAGATCTTGTAGAGCAGGCCCTCCGACGAGGGTGGGAGGTATCTGCTGTGTTAGTGTAGTCAAAATTAGTGTTGTGAGTAGTGTATAAGTTGCAGGAACGCTGGGGACGGCTCAAACACCAAATCACCGAAACATCTAAGATTAAAATACCTGAAACTAGCAGGATATAGAACCCAGCGCCCCCGAGGACTGAAGGTCAAGACACCGACCACTCAGCTATGAAGCCGGACATGTTAATAATAATAATCTTATCCGGTTTTTGGAGACGTCGAGGAGCCAGAATTTTGCATAATTTTCTATTACGTCCTGCTAAATCTATCGCTTTTAAACTGGCGTATTTGAGCAACTTGGACCCAGTTGAGGCCAAACCCACCAAACTGAGCTGGGAAAGCTATAACGTTGTACGTCTTAGCTAGTCAAACTGGCACAGGAACTCTGATAACAAGCATCACTAGGGATTTGGAGGTCGTTATCTGTGTTGTCGGCTCATATAAGCGTTTGGTAAACGTTTGCATTGATAATAAAAGTATAGGCACTTCAAAAGGATGAACTAGCTAAGTTGCAGCACGTAGAACTGTTGTTACAAACGAATTTTGTTGATGAACTGAAAATGAATCAAGAACCAGTTAGTATTTCCCTTCAAATCGGGGCTAGTGGCTCAGACAGGGTTTCTGAGCACGAGTTGGTTGAGTCGATCGGATGGAGAGGACGAAGTTCAAATACGCCAGCCTCATGTCGGTAGATTTACTGCCACGTAAAAGAATTCCCACGGAACAACATTTCTGGCACCTTAGTGTCCCCAAAAACCATAAAAGTAGTTATTGGGACGTAAGACCATTATTTTGCTTTTTGCTTTTAGTTTTATTTTCTCTACATCGTTTCGGCCGTCTATGGACCACGTTTGACAATCTTTGCGGTATTTTTAGCCTTCTCTGCCTTCACTCTCTACCAGTATATTTCCATTCTTCCTCCTACTATCTTCTTCCGTTCTTCTGTATAGTACCTCCCTTGGCTCACCAGTGTTTCCTCAGTCTCCTGGAAACCACGGAACGTTTGGACGAGTTGTATAAATCGATTTTTGTTCATGATGTAATCTTCCGGAAGCCCCGTCTTCGTCAAGTCCATCCTCACAATTCTAGAAACCATTTCAGCTGTGTCTTCCTCTTCCTGAAGAATTCATTAGTCTGTTACTATCCATCCTCAACAACTGTTCATAGAACTCTAACCTTCTCTTCCTTCTGTTCCTTGTTAGATATGGGTCTCCTCATTCCATTCTTTTACATTTGAACCTAGAAATTTTCTTAACATTTTTTTTCTTTTCCTCTTTTCCGAATGTCTTCAATGATTTTTTTTTACAATTTGGTTAAAGTCGCACCGGCACAAATAGGTCTTATGGCGACGGCGACGATGGGATAGGAAAGGCCTAGGAGTGGGAAGGAAGCGGCCGTGGCCTTAATTGAGGTACAGACAAAGTAGTTGCATGGGGTGAAAATGGGAAACCACGAAAACTATATTCAGGTCTGCGGACAGTGGGATTTGAACCCACTATCTCCCAGATACAAGCTCACAGCTGCACGCCCCTAACCGCACGGCCAACTCGTCCGTTATTATTATTATTATTATTATTATTATTATTATTATTATTATTATTATTATTATTATTATTATTATTATTATTCATCGTTAGGGCCACTAAGGACCACGAGATCTCAACTGTTTGTCTTCTTGTGAGCCCACAAGGTTTTTCATCCTTTCGGAGTGTGCTGTCTTACATGCGTCAGAATGGACATGCTTCAGTCGAGTTGGAACTACTTCTTGGTGAAGCTGTCTAAGTTTGTATTTGTATTAAGTTTGAATTTTTCGGATAACACTCCTTTCCTTAATTGCCATTGCACGGAGATATAGTTTTATATTATTGAGTCTTTTTCTCACAAAATCTAATGAAAATGAAAACCTACAACCTGTTTTCCAGTCTTTGACCGGGTCAGGGTTGTAATGAATGAACCATATAGGCTATTATTACAATGGGGTCGCCACTCCCAAGTTGATCATTAATGACTGATAAATGACCGAGCTCGATAGCTGCAGTCGCTTAAGTGCGGTCAGTATCCAGTATTCGGGAGATAGTAGGTTCGAACCCCACTGTCGGCAGCCCTGAAAATGGTTTTCCGTGGTTTCCCATTTTCACTCCAGGCAAATGCTGGGGCTGTACCTTAATTAAGGCCACGGCCGCTTCCTTCCCACTCCTAGCCCTTCCCTGTCCCATCGTCGCCACAAGACCTGCCTGTGTCGGTGCGACGTAAAGCAACTAGCAAAAAAATGACTGATAAATGCTATGAAATGTTAATGCAGAGTGTTGCTGGAATGAAAGAAGACAGGGAAAACCGGAGTACCCGGAGAAAAACCTGTCCCGCCTCCACTTTGTCCAGCACAAACCTCACATGGAGTGACCAGGATTCTAACCACGGCATCCAGCGGTGAGAGGCCGACGCGCTGCCGTCTGAGCCACGGACGCTCACAAAATCTAATATGTTTTTAAAAACAAAATAATACTTTTATAGTTATTACAATTTTTTACGAAACTTTTAACTCCCTACATACCACACGTGGCATACGGATACTGATGTAGTAACATACTACTGCCCTTCAGGCTTAATGATACATTTTTGTTATGGTCATTCTGCCGTATGTTCGTACGTGTTTTGCAGTTATTTGTCAATATGTACATTATAACCACTACTGCAGTCCCATAGCCTTGTGTGTGGTACCTGTCCAACGCACCGCCATCTCGTGCTGAGTCCATGTACCATGAGTGTTGTTACACTACATGGGGCTTGTTGTTTCACACAGACTGAAAAACAGTACATATCTGAGCATTAATCTTATATTTATTATCGTTACATAGACAATGATACGATTATGTACCTGATTTTACTTTATAATTTTTACTTACAGGTTGCCTTACGTTTTCGTAGCCTGCTTGCAACTCAAGGAGGATGTTCTCGTTCTGATGCTGTACTTGCTCCAATTTACGCTGACATGGTAAGTGTACTCATTTTATGGAAATTCAGAGTAAAATTCCTCGACTGAATTGTTTATTCTATGATGACCTTGCGTAGATGAAATGAAGATATCAGCTAATAAACTAATACCTAGCAATACTCTTAACTTCTTCTTCTTCCACTTTTTCCCACACCCTGGCGGAGTCGCGGATGTGAATAGTATCACAAATGTGGAGTTGGCTCAGTTTCTTTTGCAGCTAGATACCTTTCCTGACGTCAACCCTATCTGGAGAGGATATTCACGATTGCATACCGAGCAAGTTCGCTACGAGGTTTGGTTCACGTATCTGTGTGCTTGCATTTGGGAGATGGTGAGTTCAACCCTCATTATTTGCAGCCCTACAGATAGTTTTCTGTGGTTTCCCATTTTTGCAAGGCAAATGCTTGCTGTGTGTTAATTAAGGCCATGGTCGATTCCTCTCCAATCCCATAGTCGGTGCGACGTAAAACCCATAGCAAAATAATTACTATTGAGTATTGCTGTAGTGATGTGTATCCGGACAAACACAAACAGTTTCTTCCTGATTAATAGGAATTATCCAAATGCAGCTGCTGGCTGGGAATGGAACCTAAGACCCTCCAGACCTAAGGGCTAGATTATTATCATGCAGCCAAGGGGCCGAAGCAGCTACACACTTGATAATTGCAGCAATTATGAAAATACGAAACTGAAAGCAGAAAAAACCGAGCGAATGGCTGAGCGGTTTGAGTCTAAAGCTGTCAGCTTGCATTCGGAAGATAGGGGGTTTGAACCCCTTCGTCAGCAGCCCTGAAGATGGTTTTCCATAGTTTCCAATTTCACACCAGCCTACCTTAATTAAGGCTACGACCGCTTCCTTCCCACTCGAAGTTCTTCCCAATCCCATCGTCACCATATGATCTATCTGTGTTGGTGCGACATAAAGCAAACTGTAAAAGAAAATAACGATTGTACATTTGGTGACATGCAACATTTACGTCTAGACATTCCCGCTTTGGGCATTCAGACTAATGGACCTTTTTTACATGTATCAACGAAGTTTCCAATGGACGGAAAGAACCTGGAACATGTTTTCCTCATCGACATTTTCACCAGGACATAGTGACTCTGAAACGAGTAAACTCTGCCCATAGATGGTCGTAACGATGGTTTATTCATTGTTATACCAATATCTGCCAAGAACTTAATGAACATTCTTTGTTAGGTTGTATGCAAGAGGAGGCCATCTGATCTTAATCTTATCGGAATAGACGAAGCACTAATCAGTCAAGGTAACTGAGGCTGAGTGTTGAGACGAACCATCAAAGATGTAATCAAGACGTGTGATACATGTCAAAGGACAAAATATAGCTCTTTCTACAGCTAATTCAATCAGAATTTATATGATAGATTTTGGTAACAAGATTTTAAAGATGTAATCTAGTCGGCTCTAAATGTTACTGTCGACACTATTTTCAGTATATCTGAACTCTTATTTCGTCTAATACACTGCGCGAAGTTTCAGTTTGAGTCTCGGCTACCGATAAGGTGTTTATTTTTCTCCTTTCTGGATTCTAATTACTTGATCACTTCGGAATTACGCTAGATATTGGCGTAATCTTTTAAAATCCGCTTGATGTAGTGATTCTTCAGCTTAGTCTTCTTTCTCCTATATATGACAGTTTCTTCTTCGTAGATAGTTCCGTTGCAGTAAAAAAAATTTATTGTTCATCTGTCTATCTTTTAACAATCCCAAAAGCATTCTATTTTTTTCCTCGTCACGGCCGCACGGATTCTACCGGTCCGTATATTCAACTCCAGGACCATGACCTATGTGCATTGCCAAATTAGTATTTGTTTTTTCGATGTATTACGGCTTCTTTGACTTTCTGTGCCCGTATTTTATTATTATGATAACCACGGCTCGTTTGATTCATTATGTCCGTATATTTTTTTTTAATGTATAGCCCAATCAAGTCGATCTTCTCGCGTGCATGGAAACTTCAAATGCCGTATGACCTCGTTTATCTCGTTATCAGGCCGATGAAACTGTATAGTGTACACTGTCTTACATTCATGCAGATCTGCGAACTAATATATAGAACATGGATGTGGATATTTTCAGTGTAATCATCCACACTATGACCTAAAAATATACCATTGTAACTCAAAAAATCACGAGGGTTGATTCAGAAGTAAAACCTATCATTGGATTATCATAGGCCGATAATCGGGAGTAGGGGCACGGTACCTCGAAAATTCGTTGAGTTCTGGAAGACATTCCACCTGCCAAAATCTTCATTTAATGACATTGCATTTTATGCCTTAAAATCGTCATGAGTGTTTTAAGAAACCGTCTTCGGTACTTTTCTATAAAATTCAGTATATTTTTATTTATTTTTCCATTACACTATATTTGCTGGTACTGTATTAAGTATACTTTGTCTTCTAGGCAACCTCTAAATTGAATAAGCGTTACTATGTAATCAATATACACAGGCGGAAAAAATATACATATACCAAGAAGGGGTTGTACTAGATTAACGAACGTTGGTAGGCGTGTTTATACATCGGAAAGATGATGTTGATGCAAATTTCCCGCAAATCGCATTAGCGTGGCACTTTGACGTTGCACATCAGTTTTGCTTTAAATAAGGGTTGTAGTGTGCGAGAGCGTTAGTTACCTGTGAGATTTGACGGAGTGACTGTGAGTGAGTCAGGAATGCCTTTACGACGATGAAAAGGCCAGTATCAACAGCTCACTGCGGTTGAACGTGGCCTTATAACAGGGCAACGTGAAGGTGAATTTTCCTACCGCGTTATTGCAGAACGACTTTGCAGGAATGTCTCCACTGTGCATGCGTGGTGGTCACGAGAAGGTACGCTCGCAAGAAAACCTGGCTCAGGACATCTCCGTGGCACCACCGGGAGGGAAGACCGCCATATTCGGCGTATGCCTGTGGCGCAGCGGATTGCGACTGCAGCAGCAATTCGAGTGGCAGTTGGCACCACAGTGACGCAACGAAATGTTCGAAATGGGTTACTTGAAGGACAGCTCCGAGCCACACGCCCTGCGCCGTGCATTCCACTTACCCCAACCCACCGCCGTCTGCGACTTCAGTGATGTCAAGCGAGAGCTCATTGGAAGATGGAGTGGAGGTCCGTTGTGTTTTACGATGGAAGCCGGTTCTACCTTGGTGCCAGTGTGTTGATTAGGAGGAGGGCAGGTGATCACCTGCATTCCACCCGTTCGCGGCGTCGACACACTGGACCTGCACCAGAAGTTCTGGTCTGGGGAGAAATGTCCTATGACAGCAGGAACACTCTCGTGGTTATCCCACGCACCCTGACTGCAGAAGTGAAGGTCCGTCTGGTGATTCGACCTGTTGTGCTGCCATTCATGAATAGCATCCTCGGGGGTATTTTTCAACAGGATAAAGCACGCCCCCATGCCACTGTTGTAACCCAACGTGCTCTACAAAGTGTCGACATGTTGTCTTGGCCTGCTCGATCCCCGATCTGCTCCAATCGAGCACGTATGGGATATCATTGGACGACAACTCAGCGTCATTCACAACCGGCATTAACCGTCCCTGTATTGACCGACCAAGTGCAACTTCATCCCACAAGCTGACTTCCGGAACCTGTACGACACAATGCATGCACGTTTTCATTCCTGCATTCAACAGTCAGGCGATGACACCAATTATTAATGGACCAGCATGACACATTTTGCGATGGATTTTCCTGCGTGGATATTAACCTGCAGTCTTATATCTTCAATCAATTAAATATATTACCTCGACAAACAGATTGCCAAAACTTTCCTTATTCTACATTCCTTATTTCATGGGGTTTGGATATTTTTTTCCGTCAGTGTATAAGAACTATTTTTATCCTCTCAAAAAAGCACACTCCGGTTAACATGGTTGAAGAATTGTCAAGAATTTCAAAAATATCCAGGGGTGTCTGAAAGAATTTGAAACGCAATGCGGCGACGATTGACCTTTGTTCCTTCCATTAATTGCGGGCTGAAGCCAGTTAGGCTTACGACAGATTTACGACTTTATGGTCTCAAAGTGCTTTATATATCATTATTCTCCCATACCACTGTCAAGGCTCGCCTAACCACAAGCAAAAATAGGAGCATACCTGACTGAAAACCAGTAACCGTCATTATTTAGAAATCATCAGCAAAATTATCCGCACTGCCATACAGTTTGTATCCGCCAGGACACTAACTTCGCGGATATCCGCATCTGTGAAGGGCTCTAGTTAGGGGTAGTAGGTGATCATCTTATTGGTCCATATATTTTACCCCCAAGAAAACTCAATGCACGGAATTACCTTCGGTTTCTCCGGCATCACCCTCCAGGATTGCCTACATCCGGGTACAAGGACGACACTTAGAACTACGACTAAGTACACTGTACAGTAATTGTAATAGCGTATGTAACTGTAAGTAAGACTGTTTTCTTGTTCATTAGAAAAACTGCACTTCTACCAAAGTGTTTATTAAGTTTTCTTAATGTTGTACTGGTACCTTTCTCTAACTAGGATGACGTTTACAAACAATCAAATTGGTGGTGGTTGGTAACCACAACTTCTAAATTATCTCGGCTCGTTTGCGGTGCCATTTTTACTACGATTTTTTTTTTTCTTCTAGTATCGTGTACTTTCAACTGTTCCAATTTGCTCTATTAATTATGATACACCTTGTATATTATACGTCTGGCGTTGGCACATTTTAGCGAAACAAACAATCGTTGCCATGTCTTCTGAATCAACCCTTGCATAATTCAAAACTGACCATTAGTTCATGCAAGATATGTCATGCAGTGGTATATTTAGAAAAGCTGGATAATGTAACTCACTAACCTTTTTGTTCATGGCGTACAGCTTGGTGGTGATGTCTCGAGCGATGAGCGTGGTGAGGACAGTAGCCAAGTACGTCTCCTTCACGAACAGGTACTCGAGTGAAGAACGTTGCCAGTATAAGTACCGACAAGAAGTGGCTGCGATGATGGACACCTGTGATCAGTAAACAAACACTAGCATTATGTGGGGATTGTATAATGACTTAAAGCCTCCGTGGCTCAGGCGGCCTTTCACCGCTGGGTTCCGTGGTTTAAATCCCGATCACTGCATGTGAGATTTGTGTTAGTCTAAGCCACGACCTCTCAGGGTGCACGCACCGGTGCAAGGTGCAAAATACGACTTCACTGGGTTGATCAGAGTGCAGACCCCCACTCCTGGATTTTAAGCGTTCTCTCTCTCTCTCTCTCTTTCCCTACGCCTATCTCCCCCTTCCTCACTTGCTCTGCAACGCTCCGCCATCCGAGCAGAGTTGAGCCGAGCTTAAACGAGTCACTCCGAGACAAAACGCTGGTGCGAAACGAGCCGAGTCGGGCCGATGCACGGTGCACAGAACCTCTGCGCCTCGGTTTGCACACGTGAGATTTTAGGCGTATGAGAGACCCTGAACTAAGAGGAGGCGGGACAGAATTTTCTCCGGGTACTCCAGTTTCCCCTGTCACCTTTCATTCCAGCAGCACTATCCAATATCATTTCATTTCATCTGTCAGTCATTAATTATTGTCCCATAGGAGTGTGACAGACTCCGGCAGCCGGCACAGTTCCTACCCTCGCCGCTAGATGAGGGCTTCATTTATTCCATTCCTGATCCGGTCGAATGACTGGAAACAGGCTGTGGGTGAAGTTTTTATACTGCACTGTATAATAAGGCGTATGTTTGTATCTACGTAAGGCGTGGTGCAATTGGATTCCCAGCTCCCAGTGTTTCAACGAAAACTGCGCCCGACTCCTTGGCTGTATGGTCAGTGTAGTGCTCTTCGGTTCAGAGGTCCCCGGTTTCGATTCCCGGCCGGATCATAGAATTTAATCTTAAATAGTTAATTCCCATGGCTCGGGAACTAGATGTTTGTGATGTACAAAATATCTCTGCAACTCACACAACACTATCCTCCACTACAATAACATGCAGTTTTCTACACACGGCAGATGCCACGCACACTCTTCGGAGGGTCACCTTGCAAGGGCTGCACCAGGCTAGAAATAGCCACACTAAATATTTATTATTATTAACAACGAAAACTGCGCTCGGCATTTTCAAAGTTTCAGTCTCTTCGAGAGTCAGTAGTGGACTGAAGCTAAAACTGTGCACTCTCAATATGCAGTCCCCTGTGGGTGGGGCTGGCAGAATAACACCCATGGATCCCCTACGTATCATAAGAGAAGGCTAAAAGGGGATAAAAGGGGCCACGGGGGCTCTTAACTTGGGAGCGTGTGTTGGCGACCATGAAGCCCTTAGGTGAGTCCTGACATTCCTTCCTCATATTTGTGCTAGGCTCCTCACTGTCATCTATTCTATCCGACCTCCCTTGGTCAACTCTTGTTCATTTCAGACCCTGACGATATTAGGTCACGAAGGGTAGGGGTCTTTCATTTTCACGCCCTTCGTGGTTCTTGTCTTTCTTTGGCCAATACCTTCGTTTTTCGAAGTGTTGGACCCCTTCTATTTATTTTCCTCTGATTAGTGTTAAGAGAGGTTGGTTGCCCAGTTGTATTTTCTCTTAAAACAATAATAATCGCCACCACCACCTTCCAATATACAGTGTGAGTCATTTTGACGAATGTCATGACGGTCATCTTTGTAGGAGTAGAAGACAGATTGTGCAAGCAGCAATACATGGTTATAGACATGATATGGGCTTTTGGGCTTATACCGTGTCAAGAATACAAGGTGGAACACTTTACGTTTCGCAGAGAATTTTGTTCTGCCTCCTGCTCATCCTACACCGTCTCAAACCATTATTATCCTCTGGTTTTCTCCACATACTTTCTTTCCATTCTTCAGCTCTGTTCTGTTCTATCCTGCTGTATTTCGTCACATTTTATTTTATTTTAGTTTCTATTGATTTCTTCTACTACATTCATGCCTGATTCGTCTGATATCCTCTCTGTTACTTCTCTCGCACACAATGTGTAATAGAACATCTTAATTGGAGCTTAATGATGTCATCAGCTCCCGCTTGGAGCGCTGTGCTAGCACACAGCGAGCCATCTGGTGACGAATGAGCGTACTACTACAACTCCAACGGTAAAGCATTCTTAAATTCAAACCCTCATTATTGTAGAAGTCCTCCTCGTGAACAGTCGAGATTTTCTTGTGAAGACGCGGAGCAAAGTTCTCTGGGGAACGTAAAGAGTTTCACCGTGTTTTCTTGACACGGCATAGCCCAAAAGCCCATGTCTACAAGTACGGGCGTGACAGCATCAATATTAACAAATACATGGTTGTAAAAATGTTCAGAAACATCTGAACAGGCAGGCAGAATGACCGTGCTTGTAACGACAGCGAACGCATGACCTGCAGTGAGAGTGGAGTAGGCAGCGGTAGGAAACGCCTACACTGACTACAGCAGAACAGGCGTATGTGGTAGATGCTCTGTTGTGTCCATCGCCAGCTACTTTACGGTCGTTGCTTCATACTATCTCCATGGCAACTCGCAAAACTCACCGGAGGATGGGTAAGTCATCAAATAACGGTGATAATCACTCATGAGTGCTGAAAATCCCACGACCCTACAGCCCTTATCGGCCTTGGCCAACCAAGCGACCGCTGCTCAGCCCGAAGACATGCAGATTATGAGATGACGCATGGTCAGTGCGACGAATCCTCGCGGCCCTTATTCCTGGTTTTCTAAACCTGGCACCAATGTTGCCAGCGTCCGGCTCCATGGCTAATTGTTTAGCGTGCTGACCTTTGGTCAAAGGGTCCCGGGTTCGATTCCCAGCAGGGTCGGGAATTTTAACTATAATTTTAGTTAATTCCGCTGGAATGGGGGCTGGGCGTATGTGTCATCTGCACCATCATTTCATCCTCATCACGACGCGCAGGTCACCTACGGGTGTCAGATCAAAAGACCTACACCTGGCGAGCCGAAAGTGTCCTCGGACACTCCCGGCACTAAATGCCATACGCCATTTCAGTATTGCCAGCGCCAGAAATAACAAGACCGAGCGAGTGGTCGTGTGGTTTGCGCCATGTAGCTGTCAGCTTGCATTCGGGAGACAGTGGGTTTGAACCCCACTGTCGGCAGCCCTGAAGATGATTTTCCGTGGTTTCCCATTTTCACACTAGCCTGTACCTTGATTTAGGCCACGTCCTGTTCCTTCCCGCTCCTAACGCTTCCGTATCCCATCGTCGCCGTAACATCTATGTGTGTCGGTGCGACGTAGAACAAATTCTAAAAAAGAAAGCTATAAAAAAGAAATAGTTCGCCTCTGTGGTGTATCAGAACATACACCGTTGGCAACGAGCAGCACGTATGATTTACCACAGTCTACAGTCGCAACAGTTCGTAACTTCTGACTGTCCGGCTCAATGGCTAAATGGTTAGCATGCTGGCCTTTGGTCACAGGGATCCCAGGTTCGATTCCCGGCAGAGTAGGGAATTTTAACCACAATTGGTTAATTTCGCTGGCACGGGGGCTGGGTGTATGTGTCGTCTTCATCATCATTTCATCCTCATCACGACGCGCAGGTCGCCTACGGGAGTTAAATCAAAAGACCTGCATCTGGCAAGCCGAACTTATCCTCGGACACTCCCGACACTAAAAGCCATACGCCATTCTTTTTTTTTTTTTTTTTTTTTTTACTCATTCCTCCCTGACAGCCGTAATAAAGAGAACCAGTCACATTACGAGCTACCAGACTGTGATCCTCTTAATATTTTTACAATTCATAAGCCCTCAATAAAGTTACAAAGAACGCTGCTATCACAAAGCAAGCGTATTTACTGTATACTAATAGGCCTACAGCATCTTATATTCATATTTATTCATATGAAAAATGAAAACCGGGTCAGGGATGGAACGAATGAAGCCCCCATCGTGCATCAAGAATAGGAATTGTGCCGTCTGCCGAAGCCTGTCGCACTCCTCTGGGGCAATGATTAATGACTGACAGATGAAATGAAATTATATTGGAGAGTGTTGCTGGAATGAATGAAAGATGACAGGGAAAACCGAAGTACCCGAAGGAAAACCTGTCTGGCCTGTGCTTTGTCCAGCACAAATCTCACATGGAGTGACCGGGATTTGAACCGCGGAACCCAGCGGTGAGAGACCGACGCGCTGCCGCCTGAGCGACGGAGGCTTCACATATTTATTCATAAAACACATCAATTTTCAAGCATGGATCTGACGAACTTCGACCTCATTTTCTCGGCAACTGGCTCAAAAATAATTCGTCTCTACGTCCTTATGGCATACATAGAGGCATGATTTTATGCATTAACCCATTTGCCTACAATGACGCGAACAACCGTAATCGTGTAGTATTTCAATAGCGGATGCATTTGTGCCTATCTCAATTTATTTCCATTTTTATCATGAAGATTAATATTACCACGGGCAGCACTTGTTCTGTCACAAGCTCGATTATTATCCGGAGACCATTTATGTACTCTTTTCATGATGGGTCATCCTGTTCATGGAATCAATGTTAGTAGTGCGAAAGTAAACATAGCGAAGGAAGGGAAAAGTTAGTTCATTTCTTCTTAAAACAAAAGGTGATAATAGCACAAGGGCATCTGATAATACATTGGATAATCGTGGACAATGCGTTGTTATCTAAGGTGAAAGAGCTATCATTCTACCCAGTGTGAGACTGTGTACGAAAGTTTACAATAAACTAAAATATTATTTATGGTAGGGAGGTAAAATGTAACTCAAGATGCTGTTCTATGACTGAAACACACTTTAAAGAGATATCCACCGGGCGAGTTGGCCGTGCGTGTAGAGGCGCGCGGCTGTGAGCTTGCATCCGGGAGATAGTAGGTTCGAATCCCACTATCGGCAGCCCTGAAAATGGTTTTCCGTGGTTTCCCATTTTCACACCAGGCAAATGCTGGGGCTGTACCTTAATTAAGGCCACGGCCGCTTCCTTCCAACTCCTAGGCCTTTCCTATCCCATCGTCGCCATAAGACCTATCTGTGTCGGTGCGACGTAAAGCCCCTAGCAAAAAAAAAAAAAAAAAGATATCCAAAGGATTCATAAAGTAAAATTTAAATAAGCAACCTAAGTCTAATAAGCTTTGAAATAACTGTATGCCAGTGGGTTAATTTATCTACGATTTCGTGAGAACGAAACAAATTTTCGCGCCATTCCGTGAAACGGGCCATGCCCCATCGCTTGAATTTCGCTGTAATAATTTCGCAAAATGTTTCATAAAAAGTCTTGTTTGTGTTATTTGTGAATTATTTACGTGGAAGTTAGCTGTTTAAAGAGAAATAATATTGATAATAAGTCATTATTCCTTATGTAATCTTGGTTAGAACTTGATTAGGGTACTTTGCCCTTTCACCCTACATGACCTTAGGTGATACCTTTGGGTAACATGTAGGCTACTTACTATCACGCTATCTTATAGATGGGCTATGTAGCGAAAGGAAATGTAAAGCAAGTCGCAGGAAAAACCCTATATCGCCATACCATTAAGAGATTTCCTAGAATAATATTGAAATGAAATGGCGTGTGGCCTTTACAGAGGCCTGGTGCAGATCTCTCTTGATTTGACTCCCGTAGGCGACCTGCGCGTGGTAATGAGGATGAAATGATGATGAAGACGGCACATACACCCAGTCCCCGTGCCAGCGAAATTAACCAATTATTGTTAAAATTCCAGACCCTGCCGGAAATCGAACCCGGGACCCCTGTGACCAAAGGCCAGCACGCTAACAATTTAGCCATGGAGCCAGGCAGAAGAAGAATATTAAAACGAACAGATTCTTGTGTCGAACTGAGAAATGCTTGTTCTGTCTTCTTTATTTTCACATATGTAATATTGAAATACAATTTCAAGCTCATTATATTCCATGAATTTCGCTGCAGTTTCACACTTTTCGCAAATTAAGTAAATTTCGCTTTAAAGTGGCTTTGTCGCTTTAATTCGCAAAAGCGAAATTACTCATTTCTTAACCAGAATTATATGATTCGTTAAAATATCTCAAAATCACTTCAAAATATTTTTGTCGCGTTTTATCGTTGACTAGCGAATGTACCCGTGCTTCGCTACGGTATTCTACATTGTATTCGAATATCGAAGTAAATAGTGTACATGCAGTAAATAAGATAGTTTTAAAATTGCATGTCTCTTAGCGTTATCCGAGAAAGAGCATGGGGAGGTCCCCGTACGTTTCCAATGTAAAGTGTTTGTTACGGATTTGTGATATAACGGCAGGCTCACTTGCCTACTGGCATTCACAATCAGGTTGGGAAGTTTACATTATAATTGCAGGCCCCATTGCCTACTATGCGGACAGAATCGATTTGGGGAGTTTTCGTTAAAATGGCAGCCCCCTTTCCTACCTCCAGACAGATTACAGTTTTTATTATAATGGCAGGCAATTACCCTACTATCACTCGAAATTGAGTTGTGCAGTTATCATTATAATGACAGGCCCCTTTTCCTACTGCCAGCCAGCGTACTGCCAGTCACACCAAGTTGGTGAGTTTCCATCAAAATAGCAGGCCACTATGCCTAATGCCAGTCACATTTTAGATGAGTACATTTCTTTATAATGGCGGGCACCCTTGCCTACTGCCAAACACAATCGGGTAGGGGAGTTTTAAACAAAACTGCATGCTCACTTACCTTCTGCAAGTCAAATCGAGAAGGGAACTATTCATTACAATTGTAGGCCTTCCTTACTAATGACAGTTACACAGGAGTTGGAGAAGGAACCCTTTCCTACTGCCAGTCAAAGTCGGTGTGGGGAGTACTGATTACAATAGCAGACCGACCCTTTCTCGATCGCTAAATCGACATCAGTGAATATACTGTATATAGATCGACATACGAAAGTATATGCGTGTTTACAATATTGAAGACCTTCATTTACAGATTAACTGCTACTAAACGTACGTCATATCGACAAAGGATTATACCATAAGACACGCCGGATTTAGTGGCCTAAATGGCTGGTCCAATGATATGTCATCTATTCTTGGGTCATATTTAGAAACGTGGAACAGGGTAAAGGTTTTGTAAGATCATCTCACATTACATTACTTTTCGGATAATAATGTGACAGCTACATACGTAGCATTTGGCTCACAAATGGCTACTGAGTGGGCCAATTTTCGTGAAGAGTTTGATGATTCTGTATTTCATATAAGTAATTGAAAGTATGAATAATGCATGTGAAAATTCCAAATTGACTTAACATCGATTAATAGAGAAAAATCAAACGTAAAAGGGATACAGATACGGCATAAAGTCATAAGACCAAGGTTGTAGATCATTCCAAATTGAACGGAGATTGTGCAATCCGTTACGTGATAGGAATTTCCGAAGGTCTGCACCATCATTAAAATTGCCTGCATATTTCGATATTCTTCGGGGATAAAAAATGAAAAATTTAATGATATAGGATTTTTCATTCGTTACAGGCTAAAACGTATAATTTTGTCAAATTTCAATTATCTTCTTATTCTTCTGGCAGATTATGCCACAATGTGGATTTTGGGCGAGGCGGGTAAAAATTAGGACTTTCAGGAAATCAAAAATTATGGAGATTGTTATTATTACCCCTTAAACGGAAAGCTGTACGAAAATTTCGCCAAAATAGTCAGTGTAGAGGTACACAGTCGTTACGATTTGATTTATATAGATAAGGAATCTGCTCCATGTAAAACACCTTTTGGGCTATGTCCGCTGGACTTAACCTGCAAAAGTGACCATTCATGATATCTCCCTTATTAATCCTCCTGACGAAAAAATGCACATGAAAAAAAAAGGTTTAGAGGTGGAATTCCATCAGGTTTGGTCGATTTCCAGTCAGGTTGGTCTTGTTCTGTATATATTGTGGAAGAGTAAAATCACCATTTCGGTTCCTTATAAACCGCCAGTCCATTCCGGAACATGAAATGTTATTTACGTTTAAAACCTACCTTTGGACAGGTGGATGCTAAATATAAATTTTGTTTCGAATGTCTTCAGTAGTTTTCAAGTTGTAAGGAATACGCTTTACACGCACCCGCTCGTGAGTTAAGTCCGATGGGACTTGTACAGAAAAACGGTCCTTTAATGATATCTCCCTTATTGATCCTCGTATCGAAATGATGCACATGAGAAAAAAAGGTTTAGACATTAATTTCTACCAAGGTAGGTAGACTTCCATAAACTTTTGTTGTGTATATTTTTTGGAAGTGCAAAATCACTGTTTCGGTTTCGTATAAACCCCCAGTTAGTTCAGGGATTTAGAAACAATATTTGCCCTGAAACCTATCAAGGACAGGTGTATTCTAAATACGAATCTTGGTGGAAATGCATCCAGTAGTTTCTAGCATTCACGTACATACGGCGTAATTAAGGAAAAATAATACAGTTAAGAATGTTGAAACTAATAGAAAATGGATTATAAATGAGGACAGTCGGATAACGACAAATAAATAAATGCCGTGAGTTATGGATATAATAAAGCGCTAACAGAGGAGAAATTTAGGTTCAGTGATTCTTAGGTAAACAAATATGAAGATGACTAATGGTGTTATTACTTAATCTATTCGAGGGCGGTTATAACCTCCAACGATATTCCGCCAATATCCCGCAGATGAGCCGATTGATGCCTCTCTTGCCATCTACCCAAGGAACAACCACGAATTTAAAAGCATGATGAGGAAAATGGCAATACGTTACTTCCCTACTGGCATGCAGTCAGAGACGTTGCCATGGTAACCTGTAGGTTCGTTGTCGGTCTGTCGGTCACTAAATGCAGAGCATGATACCAGCAGAAAATTGTAAATTTCTCCGTCATGTGAAGAGTAAGGTAAATTATGAACATAACGAAAGTTGTTTATAATGAAGAGACGTTTCACGTACGGTAAACGAAGTTTACAGAAAATCAATAGTATAAGAGAAAATAGAGGAAAACCACTGTGGTTTTCCTATAAACACCCCGTCTATTCAAAGATTTTAAAATTATATGCATATCGGAACCTTTCCTGGGATGAGTATACTCTAAATATGAAGTTTGGCTGAGATCTATCCAGCCGTTTCGACGTGATGGTGGGAAAACCACTCTGGTTTTCCTATAAACCCCCCGTCTATTCAAGGATTTTAAAATGATATGCATATCTAAACCTTCCCCGGGATTAGTATACTCTAAATACAATGTTTGGTTGAGATCCATCCAGCCGTTTCGACGTGATGGTGGAAAAACCATTCTGATTTTCCTATAAACCCCCCATATATTCAAATATTTTAAAATGATATGCATATAGAAAACTTCCCCGCGATGAGTATCCTCTAAATATGAAGTTTGGTTGAGATCTATCCAGCCGTTTCGACGTGATGGTGGGAAAACCACTCTGGTTTTCCTATAAACCCCCCGTCTATTCAAGGATTTTAAAATGATATGCATATCTAAACCTTCCCCGGGATTAGTATACTCTAAATACAATGTTTGGTTGAGATCCATCCAGCCGTTTCGACGTGATGGTGGAAAAACCATTCTGATTTTCCTATAAACCCCCCATATATTCAAATATTTTAAAATGATATGCATATGGAAAACTTCCCCGCGATGAGTATCCTCTAAATATGAAGTTTGGTTGAGATCTATCCAGCCGTTTCGACGTGATGGTGGAAAAACCATTCTGGTTTTCCTATAAACCCCCTGTCTATTCAAGGATTTTAAAATGATATGCATATCAAAACCTTCTCCGGGATGAGTATACCCTAAATATGAAGTTTGGTTGAGATCTATCCAGCCGTTTCGACGTGATGGTGGAACAGACAAACAGACAGACAAACAGAAACAATTTTATTTATATAGATTTTTACACTCGTTCTTCACCCCCTTTCCATCCCCGCCCAAAGGAGTCCTATGAGTGCCTTACACAACAGTATATTTTTTTCCCAGATATTAAGTCTTATTTGTACCTATTTTGGTTGACAGCTATGCCCAAACGTACATGCATAATCTCACTGCTCTAGAATCCTGGAGCTGACGTTGCCATGGTTACGGCAGTTCATTTCTTTATCCGATTCCTAGAGCAGGGGTAGTGTGGTGCCAATATCTCCGTAACGGTTGGTTTTAGGGCCTTAAAACATGGTTTTCGGGCCCGTAGGGCTTACCGAGTTTTGTTCTTTGCGTCAAGAGGATTAAATTGAGCTTTGTCTCGTCCTTATACGACAAATTCGATATTTTGCCTATAATAGTATAAGAGAAAATGGAGGAAATCCGTTTTTCCTATAAAACCCCCGTCTTTTCAAAGATTTTAAAATGATATGCATATCGAAACCTTCCCCGGGGTCAGTATACTCTAAATATGAAGTTTGGTTGAGATCTATCCAGCCGTTTCGACGTGATGGTGGAACAGACAAACAGACAGACAAACAGACAAACAGAAACAATTTTATTTATATAGATGACGGATAAGCATGAGCACGTTGAAAAGTGCAGACTTCCACTTCGAGATTCATATCTCCTAAACGGTTTATGATATTAAGAAACGGTTTGCGCCATCAGACGCCTCATTTATTGCTCTAAATGTTTGTTGCTAAACCATATCCTCGTATGTCCCATATTAAGGGGGTAAATTGAGTTCAAATTTTAAATAGGGTGAAATTTGGGTGCATTATTAACATTTTACATTACATTTTGCCTACTTATGTATAAGCTAGAATCATGAAATTTGGTACACATATGTCCCTTAATCGTGCCAATGTGCGCACCTAACGTGATGATCCTATCATTCTTATAAGTGTGTCAAACAATGAAATATACTTGTAAAAATCACCAAATTTACGAACAATCCAGAAATACGGCCAAATTTAACGTATAAGGGAGAGAGATACGACAAAATGTCACAGGACCAAAGTTGTAGATCACTCCGAATTGAAGGGACATTGTGCCATCCGTTTTGTGATACGACTTACCGTTTAGCCAAAAAATAGCTCAAAAGGAATGTCTGCACAGTCATTAAAATTGCCTCCATATTTCGATATCTTTAGGGGTAAAAAGTGAAAAATTTGAACATCTTGGAATTTTCCCGTCGGTTAGGGACCAAAAGCTATAATTTCACCAAATTTCAATTGTCTACCTCGTCTGGCAGGTTGTGCCGCCATCTTGATTTGGGGGGATAGGGGATAAAAATGAGGAAATTCCCGAAAATTTTTAAGCCCACGAAACCTATAGGTTATCGTTTTGGATATACTATACGACTGTGTTCTTATGCTGAGCCCAAAATTTGAGCCCCCCCAGCGTGCCCCCTTCAGGGAATTTTGAGAATTTCCGATTTTTCTAGGGATCCTGGGGTCATCAGTTTCCCCCGTACCAAGTTTCAAATTTCTGAGATTTCTGGAAGTGCCTCATTAATTCACGTCTTTTTTCATTTTTAAATATTTATATATACATCGCTCCAGCCCGACTTGCTTTTATATATATAGATGCAAAAAAAAAACATGCCACTAGGCATACGCATTCTGGCATTCATTACAAGTACTGTATGTCAAATACGCCTTGTATATGGCGGCAGTGTAGTGTTTTCTGCATGGTCTGGACTTCAGCTGTGCTGAAGGGCCCGGCGCTAGTGGGTCACTTGAAAATGCTGGGCATCTGTGATCACTTCAACATTTCGTATCCAAAGGGGTTGAGATAATTTATGACAGAATCTTAGACAAGGAACTGCAATTATGACCAGCAGAAAAACACCCACAGTTCTAGCACTTGAGGCCAGCAACTAAAAGTTGAAATTATCCTAGGGGTATGAGGTATGAATTTTAGGTAAATAAAATATAATAATGTGAGAATATATTATTTATTTACTCCTAGAAATTACAATCCTTTCCTTAATCATCGTTATACGGTCGATTAGAAGAGCAGTTTGCCTTTATCTACCACTAAGAGCGCTAAAGTGAGTCAGGGCATTGTTTCACTTAAGTACAACTACGAGCGCTGAATGGGGTCAATGCAAGTTTCGGTGTGGACATTTTTCAAGAAATCAAAAGACGCTTGAGGGTATTGCACCAAGGAACAGATTAGAGAAAGATTTATGTAAATAAGTTAATTTGGCTAAGATTTGAATAAAAAAGACGAGTAATTAAAGATGCTATTTAGACTGTTTTTCCGGAACTGCATTTAGGCCAGAAGTGATTTTAGAATATTTTTTTAGTTTGATAGAGCTGACCAAGAATCACAATTTCAAACCTTTCCAAGTCCTTTAGCCCTTTAGGCAAAATTGAGGAAATTTTACGTTTTTCGTAGTATAGGAACCCCTACTTTATCTGCAAGAAATGGTTTTCAACATTAAAGTGGTATATTTTGTTTCCCAGGTAGCGGGTTCCTGAGTTTCTTTCCACGGTGTGTGTGTGTGGTAAACCGCCATGTATCGCTCTCACTAAAGTAGCTTTGAACGAAGCGATAGCCAAACAAGGTAAAATATTCACCACCGATAGGTTAAATTCGTGGCGAACCGATCTTTATCACATGAACAACTGGTGGTTTACCTGCAGCCAATACAACCACTGTACAGCCGAACACCATTATAAATACATTGTATACTCTTGGTAAACTGTGTTTAGCATACACATGATCTTGCAGTCTACCCTTAGGAATACTATTAACCTTAACGAGCGGGTTGACTACGCGGTTTAGCTCACGTAGCTGTCAGCTTGCATTCTGGAGATATTGGGTTTGAACCCTACTATCGGCAGCACTGAAAATTGTTTTTCGTGGTTTCCCATTTTTACACCAGGCTGTACCTTAGTTAAGGCCACGGACACTTCATTCCTACTCTTAGCTCTTTCCTACCCCTTCGTCTCCATTAAAACCTACCTGTGTTGGTCCAACGTAAAGCAAATTGTAAAAAAAAAAATTAAAAATCTCCAGAGCGTCCGTCGACTCAGAAAAAATAAAAATATCATCCACAAATCTTACGAGTTTTGGTTTCCTCCCCTTGAACTAAGATTCCTTTTCCTAATTTATCTACTCAGACATTAAAAGAGAAGGTAAACTAATTTCAGCCCTGCCTCATTGCTTTCTGAGTAATTTTATATCTTTCATATCCCTCGATTCTGATCACTGGAGTTCGATTTTTATCCAGAATGTAGAGAATTGTATTTTATCCCGACCACCTTCAGAATATGGAAGAAACTTCATAGGATCAACATTATACTACTATGCAAATATAACAAATGCTATTGTTCTTCTTGAAACTAAAGGGCATCTTTTACGAACTCTCCCCCCATTTTTTCAGTCTTTGTACTATAGGCCGGGATAAACAAAAGTCGCAAGGCACAACGTATGGACTGTATGGCAGATGAAAGAGTACCTAATTATATTCCATCTAATTCCCAGATTTTTTGTTGGGTTAAATTTTCCCAGTATGTTTGAACATTATGTTTTTGAAATACAGAGCGCTTTATTTTGACTAAAAACTGCGTAGAGTCGTCTTAAATCATCTAAAACTGATCCATTTGCTCACTTTAGAACAGAACGTCAACTACACAGACATTTGAGAGAGTAAAAAATGAACACTTCTTCTTTACTGGCCATTTTTCCCAATTATCTGGAGTCGACACTATTGTTTATTAAGCCCAGTTTTCCGGTCGGGTGCTCTTCCTCACTCAAAGAACTATTTCCATTTCGTATTTAAGTCGTGTTTGATAATGTTATATATTACATGTAAAATAAGATGTGTATAAGACGATCTCAAGCATCCAACGCCCGAGCTAAAGGGATTGACTGAACGCTGCTAAAAATCCCCGGTCCGGCCGGGAATCGATCCTGGGGCCTAAGGGATAGAAGGCCATCACGCTGATCATTCTTATAAGGAGATCGACAACTCAAAGTGAACAAGTTTTCCGAAACTTCCCCAAAAGGACCTTGAAGAACTACTGACAGAAATTTTTCCCCACAAGATATCCACTCTTCTAAAAATGATATCACAGTGGTTTCTTTTATAAACCGTCCACGTTAGTAGATACTACAGATATTCTTTACAGGTATAAACACGTCGCTGGGCCTTATCTCACCTGATTCTCGATTTTCGTACGCAGTGTCGATCTGGTAGAAACCCATACCAAATGTGGTGTTATAAATACCAAAAGCTGCCGATAATTCAAGGGTTGTAGCCCCTGATTGATATTTACCAACTTAGTAGAACAGTTTTCTTCACTAACTTTGACCACTGCCGGGAAATCAATATATCCATTATTCATTATTTTAGCCGACAAAAATACATTAATAAAATACCATAAACGACTGCAGTCGTTCAATATTTTTTGCAATATACACTGCAGAACCAACCAAAACTTATCATAAATATTCACATACATCAAACTGTGCACAATAGCACAGAAAAGTGAGACATGTTCGTAATGGGGAATGTTAAGCGGTGGTGCGATTTTCGTCAATCCCTGGAAAAACTGATAATCCCTGGTATGATACAGAGATAGATCCGTAGCTATTTGAACATCGGTAATGGTTTGTAAATACCGGTATATATTCATGCAACAATATTTGTTGGCATACAAATAAACAGGGTGAAAAAGAATAGATAGAAGGAAAACATATCTACATATTATTGGAAAGAGTTGCAACTGAATATGTTTTACCTTTTAATATTCCACTGTGTTAGATGGAAAGGAGTGATAATTGAACCAAATTACCCGTAAATGTCAGTACATTACTAAAATTGACAAAAATTATCAAGCTATGCAGAAGAATTGTAATGAGGATTACGAATAATGTGAAGCAGAATGACCTCCTAGTTCTCGGTAACATAAAACTAATAAGATCAGAAAAAAGCAAGATTAGATCAAGGGAGGATGGACAGGAAATTGAATCTTAAACTTAATATTTAATCTCGAATTCTCCTTTATTTCACTTCTGGAGTACTTGAAAATATCCACATTTTAATATATTTATCGCCAAATTCTATTCCTCATCTCTTCTTCCTCTCACCTTGCCATCACATTTTTACCTTGCTTTTCTCCACGCTGTTCCTAATTCTCTAATGTTCTAACATCACTTTTATTGTTTCGGGCTTTTCGTGGATTCCTCTACATCATTTCCTCAAATCCAAATTGCATCAACAAACAATATTTTGTTCATTGTTGTATCTCCGTGAGTTCCTTATGATTACTCTTCATGATATCATCTATCACAGTATAAAGAAAGTGACCACGCATTTAAAAGCGTCAAATATTCGATTACAAATATATAATACCGAGAGTCATTGTTTGCAGTGCACTGTCTTATGGTACGGGCTGTATCAAATTTGTTACTTTCATTGACTTCTCTCAGCCCCATCCTTGACTATGACGATATGAAAGTGTCTAATGCACGAGTGATGCTAGTAATGCCATTCCTTACGCAGCCGGTCCCTCTTAAGGATGTTGGGAAAATGTCTCTCATAGGGTCGGCTGGTACGTGTATTGCAGTAGGCTAGGCAGACTGATGTGTAATAGCAACATCTGGCTGGGTGATGAAAGCAACGGGAAATGGCATAACTCTTCACTCCCCTAGCATTCCTCTTCAGTGATACCTAGACCATCTATGACTATTAAGGAACATGCCAGACAGAGTTCGGGCTGAATATCCAAACATACATAGTCGATTTGTCAGTTACAAATGAATGTTGGTGAACGACAATAAAAATATTCTACTACATATTTCATTTTATACTGCTATGTCTTTCAGCGTTCAGTCTGCAAACCTCTTTGAATTTACTAACCTCCGTCACAATCCTCTATTTGTAACTAGTTCTGAGTCTCGTTTAGTTTTATACCTCTTATCTTTAAATCATTAGAAACTGAGTCTAATCATCGATTTCTTCGCCTCCCTTTACTTCTCTTACCCTCCATAACAGAGCCCATTATACTCCTAGGTAACCTATCCTTCTCCATTCGGCTCACGTGACCCCACCGCCGAAGCCGGTTTATGCGCACAGCTTCACCCATCGAATTCATTCCTAACCTAACCTTTACCACTTCATTCCACGTATCCTCCTGCCATTGTTCCCACCTGTTTGTACCAGCAATCATTCTCGCTACTTTGATGTCTGTTATTTCTAACTTACGAATAAGATATTCTGAGTCCACCGAGCTTTCACTTCCGTGAAAACAGAACGATGTAAGGACAGTTTCATTCCAGATCTGGCTTCCTTCTTACAGAATACTGTTGATCACAAATGCTAGTTCACTGTCTTAGCTTCACTGCACCTTGATTCAATCTCACTTATTATATTACCATCCAGGGAGAACACACATCAAAAATACTTGAAATTATCTACCTTTTCCAGCTTTGTATCCCCAATCTGACACCCAATTCTCTTAAATTTCTTACTTACTGACATAAATTTAGTCTTGGAATGGCGAATTTTCATACCATGCTCACTGCACCTATTTTCAAGTTCTACCGGGCAAGTTGGCCATGCGGTTAGGAGTGTGTGTGGGTTCGAACCCCACTGTCGGTAGTCCTGACGATGGTTTGCCGTGGTTTTCCATTTTCACACCAGGCAAATTTGGGGGCTGTGCCTTAATAAAGGCCACGGCAGCTTCCTTCCCACTCCTAGTCCTTCCCTATGCCATCGTTACCGTAAGACCTATCTGTGTCGGTGCGACGTAAAACAGAACTGTAAAGAAAGAAAAAAAAAAAATCCAAGTTCCAAGTTATTAGACTGCAGGTCTTCAGCACAATCTGCTATTAAGACCAAGTCAACAGCATAAGCCAAACTGCTTACTACATTTTCACCTAACAGAATCCCTCCCTGCCACTTAATACATTTCAGCAGATGATCCATATGAACTATACCATATTTTATTCTAAAAAGTGAGGATCTGATAGAAATGATCGGAAATAACGGCGAACTCAGCATGGGCACCATTGTCCATAATGGTTCAGCTCCCTGGCTAAGTAGTTAACGTAGGTAAAGTAGTTAACGGGGTCACCGGTTAGAGTCAGGCTGGGCAGGCAAATTAACCTTCAGTGGTTAATTCCTCCGCTTCGGTTATTGGGCGTGTGTGTGCCTTCTTCAATATTAGAATTCATCAAACCCTACCTCACAGACGGCCAGGTCACCTATAAGCGTCAATTCGAAAGACCAGTACCAGGCCCATGTAGGGAAAAATAGCCGGAGCTGGCCCAGGGTCTAATGGGCAGCATGGCGGCTATACGCGAGCTCTTATAGGACTACAACTCTGGGGAGCTGGCACAGGGGCAAGTGGACAAGATGGCCGCCACACGCAATCCACCTCTAGCTACGCGCTACGTCGTCTGACACCCTGAAACAATGGGATGTCGTCATCTTATGGAATACTGTTGAAAGAGACTACTAAAATGGGTACCTGAATTGAGAGATCATGGGTTAGCGAACTCTCAGGTCTTTCACTGAGTCTAGGCATGATGTGTGCTAAGCTGTTGTCCATCTAACCTCCCTTGGCGAACTCTTGTAGAACACTTCATTCCGAGGTGGTGGAGTCGATTAGAATAAAGCTTCTTCAGGGGCACCCTTGCCTTAGATAGGAACCGAACAACCTGTGCTGTTGTGTCTGCATTGGTGAACTCGAGGATTTTAGCTGAGTATAGACATGTTGTGTGCTAAGCTGTCGTCCATCTAACCTCCTCGGCCAACTATTCTAGGACACTTCATTCCGAGGTGTGGTTGACCAGAGTAAATGCCACTCTTAAGGATTCGAACGTGGGGTTGACATAAACTCAAAACTAAAGAGCTTATGTGCAATTCAAATATCCTCACCCTGATTGAAATATATGTACGATGAAGTGTACTGACTACAGTAAATGTGGATACATGTACATGTCAGCAGAAAAAGAATGATTTGTGAGCTAAGCTGTATTTTCCCATATGGTGTAGTAAAGGAATGCTGACAACGTGTTATGATGTAAGACACCTTACTTGAGAGAACTGTGGGGTTTTAAGTACAGGTCAAAGCTTGTTAGCGATGACGTTACTACAGCTCTCGGTACTATGATGACGTTACTCGTAGGCCTAACTCTAGAGAGCTACCTCAGGGGCTCACAACTTGTAACTTATGACCTATTAGTTTTATCAGCCTGACATTCGAGGCTGCTATGCAAGGTAACTGCTATGCTCTATTCGTATAGACCTAACTGGAGAGATACCTCAGGGCCTCACAACTTATGACCTGTTAGTTTTATCAGCCTGACATTCGAGAACTGAGGCAAAGGCTGCTATGCAAGATAACTTCTATGCTCTATTCGTATAGACCTAACTGGAGAGATACCTCAGGGGCTCACAACTTATAACTTAAGTTTTATCAACCTAACTTTCGGGGGGACTAAAGCAAGGACTACTATGCAATGTAGCTGCTATACTCTATTCATTTAGACTTAGCTAGAGGACTCCCTCAAGGGCTCACAACTTGTAACTTATGACTTATTAGTTTTATCAGCCAAGCTAAATCCGCTTCCAAGCCGGTCCCGGTTCAAAAAGGATGAGGAGCACCGTGTCCTCCTCCTCTTCTAGTTATTCCTCTTAAAAGTTATCCAGAACAGGCTTTACACATGTTGCATAACCTTTTTAATCAATCAACAAGTCGTGTTGATTTAAGCTACAGTATCTCTAGTGGTGGATTGAGTAGCCACAATGTCACAAAGCCCTATAAAATTCCAACTCTTTAAAATCTCAGTTCTTATGCCAAGCCGGTCCCAAACCGGATTTCAAAAAAGGATGAGGGGCACTATATGGCAAGATAGGCAAGATAGAGTGCCACGCGTTACGTCCTCTGACACCTTCAGACAACAGGATGTCGTCATCTTACGGAATACTATCGAAAGAGTCTACTAAAAGGGGTACCTGACTTGAGAGAGCATGGGTTAGCCAACTCGGGGTCTTTAGCTGAGTCTGGCATAAGCCTAACTCTGCAGAGCTACTACAAGGGTTTACTACACGATCGTCTGACACAATGAAGTCTCATACTTCAAAGGCTTACAACTTGTAACTTATTACGTATTAGTTTTTATCAGTCTAACTTTCGGAACTGCGGTAAGAGTTGCAAATAGCGATTAAAAGGGGTTCTAGTAGGCTCTAAACTTCTGAGCGTAGGTTAGCGGTTATAGGACCTCGATTTGTCTGCTATAAAATAAATTTTCTCTATGCGAACTCTTGTTACCTGTTTTTGAAGTTTATTTGTAGCATACAAGAATGCTGATCAAGAAATAGCTACCGAGAGTTTGCGAACAACATTGAGTAAAGATGGTGGAAATATAGTAGACGATGCAGTCAAAGAAGTATAGAATTATTAAGAGAAGGCATTACAGTGATTACAAACACGGAATGTAGAATACAGAACATGTTATTTCTTTTTCTTCTTCTCCTTCTTCTTCTTGGCCTTTTTCTCAATATATTTCGATAAACACGTCGAAAACTATTAGTCCCCAAGCCAGAAAACGTAATCATGCACGGTTAAATTCATAACCTAGCCGAAAATTGAACCAAAGCCCTCGTTTATGTAGATGAAGAGAAATTTATTACGACGAAAACACTTAGTTCTCAAGCCAGAAAACTTATCCATACGCAGTTAAAATCACTACCCGCCGAGAATCGAACCCAAGGCCTTGTAAACCTAAGGTCAGTATGCTAATCATACAGCGAAGGAATCTTGTATCTAATAAAATCCCTGACCCAGCCTGGAATTACATCAGCGCTGACAATTCAACTATTAAGTGAACTACCAGGGATTATCAACAGCGTGTCTGGTATTACTCTCAGGAAATTTACATTTAATCTCTACTGATAAAATGTTAGTCTCTTCTATCTTTAAAGTCGCGACGATGTGTGACTTCTATTGGTTAACACTTGCTTTCTTCCGAGCATAACGTTTAGACTATATACAACCGTTTACGTCTAATCTCTATTGATAAATAGTCGTTCTCTTCTAACTTCAAACTGGTTACCTATCTGACCTTTATTTTAATCGAATTTTCGTTTCTTCCAGTGTTTAGCCTTGGGACTCGACAGAAGGACATTTAACTGAAGAGCGTGGTGAGTTAATGAGTTAGCTGAAGTTGGTACATTTTTGATAGCAGCAACACCCTCATCGATTGTTATATGCAAGAACGCTTCTACTTTCTTAGGTATAGCAAATTAATCTCTATTGGTAAATGGTTTACGTCTTCTGACTTCAAACTTGCAACGATGTGTAACCTCTGTGGTTCAACACTTGGCTTCTTCCGATTTTAACTTTGCAACTACATGTAAACACCCTTATTGATTGTTATCATCAAGAGCGCTTCTACTTTGTTAGGTATAGAATACTAATCTCTATTGGTAAATGGTTTCGAGGCGCGCGGTTGTGAGCTTGCATCCGGGAGATAATGAGTTTGAATCCCGCTGTCTGCAGCCCTGAAGATGGTTTCCGGTGGTTTCCTATTTTCACACCAGGCGAATGCTGGGGCTGTACCTTAAATAAGGCCACAGCCGCTTCCTTCCCATTCCTAGGCCTTTCCTATCCCATTATCGATATAAGACCTACAGTATCTGTGGCGGTGCGACGTAAAGCAAACAGCACGTAAATGGTTTATCTCTTGTAACTTCAAACTCGTGACGAGGTGTTACCTCTATTGTTCAAAACTTGGTTTCTTCCGATTTTAACTTTGCAACTGTATGTAAACTCGCTTATCGATTATTATCTGCAAGAGCGCTTCTACTTTCTTAGGTATAGAATATTAATCTCTATTGGTAAATGGTTTATCTCTTCTATCTTTAAAGTCGCGACGATGTGTAACCTCTATTGTTTATGATCAATGACTGTTCACAATGTACCCCAGAGTAATGTAATCTATTCGTGTTGCATATATCTGCGGTTAATCTTCAATAAACAATTGCATTGAATGATCTACCAGCTGCTTAACATTGTGTATTATTCCTACTACAAGTTCACAGGAAACTGATAAATGGCTTGACCTAAAATCGAAAAGTTTACCGTGATAATGATTATTAAAAGTATTCGATTATCCCATCACTACGCCGATGGTACCAATTCAGAAAGACCTCAAGTAGGTAGGTGGTACCATATTACTATTATTATTATTATTATTATTATTATTATTATTATTATTATTATTATTATTATTATTATTATTATTATTATTATTATTATTATTATTATTATTATTTTATCACACAGTAAGATGCGTCATGTTTTGAATTGCTTGAATCGTGAGTTCCCAGCAGTGCGTCATCTAAGAAATAGTACACGCTGTTGTCAACAATTAACAAGCAAGCCAAGACCCCATATGAATCTCATCACTATTGTGTTGTATGATATAAATACAGATAAAACCATTTATATTAATCAACAGAAACTTACCTTGAATTTATCATCAGTCGTAGATCGACTTGACTCGAACTCAGGAGAGTCTAAGAACTCGCACGGCATGATAGGGTGCAAGAACTGGTGATCCGACATGACGTTAACCTGCATAATTGGACAGAAAAATTCTCATTGGCAATATTTCTTCCATCTGATAACTGTATCATTAAAACTTAAACTATATTTGGGACTACGAAAATATTTTTAAGTATGGTTAACATATTCTTGGAACATAGTATACTGTTAATAATAACTACTGACGACAATAATATGAAAATAATATTAACAATAGTAACAGTAATAGTATTAATAAAAATAATCCCATGTAGTGATATTAAGAATCATATCATACATAAAAGAAACAAATCATGTCATCTATATAATAGGCATCGTACTTAGAGTGCATTAAAAATGTATGTATGATGAGTACTAGATATACTACGGAAATGAAAGTTTCCAAAAATATATATTTCAAGAAGATACCGAGATATGGCCTTCAACTGAGAGGTGAAGAGAAGAATTAGTAAGAATAAAGAAGAAGAAGATGATGATGGTCTGTGAAAGGAAGTGGGAAGTAATGATGAAGGGGAAGTAGGAAGAGGTGTTTTCAGGTCAACACTTGATGATTAATGCATGTTTACCTTATATGTATTACGTTACTGAAAAATAATCACTGAGCAATTCATTACTTTTTGTGTACATTTGATTAATTTATAGGTGTAATCGTTTATTTAGATAAGCCCTATAGAGGAAAATTTGTATGGAAGACCTCGAAGATGAAATTAAAGGAAATGTCTGTCTAACCGTTGTCTGCCTGTTAAGTCATCAGTGCGGAGGCTGGTTGGATCCTCAGATAGAATCACCAAACTTTACGCGCGTATAGGGAACCCACAAAAACCAATGCCAGCGCCATAATGATGCGTACAATGCATGATGAGCAGTAGAATATTTTTCCGTTGCTTTCCTCACTGAGCCAGAAATTGTTATTGCAGCATGATCGGCCTTACGTGTAGCACCTCACATAATATCCGAAAGCATTAGCCGTGTTCTAAAGATCATTAGGGCCTACTCAGCTCCACCAATACCTCAGTAGTTTCAATACTGCCATAGCCATAAATGAAACTGAGACTTCTGTGGAAGCTACATTTTACTCTGGCCTGTGCCAAAAGAGGCAACATATAACTGTTAATGAACAAAAGAGAGTATAAGTTTAAACCATCCATTGATTTATTACTGTATTCGTTTATGAACTTCCTTAATTTTATACTGTGCAGAACATGAGTTCTTTTTATGGCTGAAGTGATCTTTATTCTAGTCGTTTACGACGTCTTCTGATATGGTCTAAAACAGAGGTACTCACGCTGGGCTTTTCTTCCCGTGGGCGGGGGGGGGGGAGCACAGCATATAAATAGGGGGCGAGCGATCAGTGTAAGCGCGTCAGTGACCGAAACGTTGTGGTTACGTCACAAGCCATGAAGGACAATGAACGATGAAAGTTCATTTGAGTATTAATGGGATAATGTTATTCCTTTTATTTAACAGTGACCGAGCGAGTTTGCCGTGCGGTTAGAGGCGCGTCACTGATTCTCTCCCGTGTCGAGTGTTTTCGCTCTCTCGTTTGATTGTGACGTACGCCTGACACCTAAGCTGCCCGCATTACAGACAAGCGAGCCCAGCCGCACTGGGCTAGCCTCAACGGGAGCCCAGCAGAGCAACTCTGGTCTAGAACAAAAATTGTAACTTTTATTGACCTGTCTCAGTCTCACCCTTGGCTTTGATAACATGAATGTTTCTGGGCTATAAGCAATGCTGGTATTACCGTTCCTTACGTAGCCATTCCCTGTTGCGAACGATATGAAAGTGTAAATGCATAGGGTCAATTAGTGTGCGAATTTCAGTGGTCTTGGCTGACTGATATGTATTACCACTTTCTGGCTCAGCGGGCAAAGCAACGTGAAACTACCTCACTCCTTATTTCCTTTGTATGGCCCTTTACTGAAACATATGCTATCTATGATAGCCGATGCTGGAGCTATTGGCATCCAACCATTCTTTGGGCTGAGTACTAAGCAAACAAGGGTATAAAACATTGAGAATTCGGCCACTCGTTTGCTATTGGCTTTACGTCGCACCGACACAGACAGGTCTTATGGCAACAATGGTACAGGAAAGTGCTGGACTGGGAAGGAAGCGGCCGTGGCCTTAATTAAGGTACAGCTCCAGCATTTGCCTGGTGTGAAAATGGGAAACAACGGAAAACCATCTTCAGGGCTTCCGACAGTGGGGTTCCAACCCACTATCTCCCGAATACTGGATACTAGCAGCACTTAAGCTACTGCAGTTATCGAACTCGGTTGCCACTCGTAAAAGGTAAAGTAATGCCAGCAAAATTCGTCGTGTATTAGTACTAGTGGCATGCCCTCTGCATTCTGTGTACAGAACAAGAAATTACTACCGCCACAGACGTTAATGGTATTAGAGAAGGAAATGAATCTCTAGTACCGTATGAGACAGCCTGGCTTTGTAGGTGAATACATTTTGAAAAATATTTAATATATTAAAATGTTACTTTTCACTTATTCATGTCGTCGTCGTCATCGTCGTCGTCGAGTACTAAGCACACAACGACGACGACGACTGGTACTCGTCTCCGATTATACATTTTTCCTGCTTAATAAACCACTTCACACTCGATGCACTTTATGTGCAGACTTCTGGTAACTAAACAAACAAATTTTTGCGTAAATCATACGTCCACACAAATTTCAGTTTATAGGTGGTGGGGGGCATGGTTGGGTTTGGTAACGCGTGGGTGTTGCTTTCCCTTTGTACTCTTCGTGTCTATGACGTTCTTGTTCAAACAGTTCGACAGCAGCAGGGATGGATCGCTGCCAACGTAAGCGATCCTCAAGAACTTTTTTCCAGGTGTGAAGGTATTGGTCTCCATGGTAAGCTTCTCTTTATCGCGTCTGAAAGGGGCACCTCGGGGTCTTATACCAGGGCACAGTTCACCATAGATGATTTGGCAAGGGAGCCTTCTGTCATTAATACGACGGACATACCAAGTCCATCTTAGTCGATGATCAGTTATGAAAGCGTCCACGCTATTAATGTGTGCCTTCTCTAAAATTGCAAGGTAAGTGATATTGTCCTCCCAGTTGATGTTGTTCAAAATGGAGCGGATGTTTCTGCTGGCGAAAACGCTCAAGCTTCTTTATGTCGCGGCAATTTAAGATCCACGCTTCACATTATATTAAGTAGCGTTGAAATTAATATAGCTTGGTAGACCATGAGTTTGGTACAGACGGTTAAATTTTTGTTCCTAAAATTCTCTGGGATAGTCGTCCAAATGCCATTTGAACAGTACAGAGTCTGTTTTGCACGTCCTCTTCCGAAGTACTTCGCTTAGACAAGAAGCTCCAAAGGTGTGAAAAGTGTCCAACTTTTTCTCTTGTCAAATTTGAAATGGTGATATTGAATTCTCTAATGGTTGTTACTGGGGCAGGTTGTAAAGGTATCTTAGTTTTCGGAATGTTGGTAGGAGGCCAAAACGATCGTAAGCACACTTGAAATAATTGACGGAGTCTTCCTTGCCTGTATTTGGAGGATAGTTATTAAAAGGTATTTTCATACATTGCTGCAGGGTTACTTTATATAGATCGAAATCAGTGGCGACAATATAGGGGGGAATAATTAATATCCCATCCAGTGATATTCCCAACAAAAATAGTACCATATATAAACAATTTATCACTCATAGTATGTATAACATATAATCTGAATATAACTTACCTTGCCGGAAAGAAGTAGCCCCAGTCGATCGGTACGAGTGACATTCTGCATGGCGTATGCCTCTCCAGCGTGGAGTGACATAATCTGAGCAAACTCAGAACTGACCATTTTCTTAAACACAAGCCGCGATACCTGTTAACAAACAGAGAATAAACTATACTTCTCGCAGGTATAAAATTGAAATATGAAGGTGTGTTATAATTTGATATAATTTTTTACTCTCATCTGAGGAAGCTTTCAACTAATTTTCTTTTATATTTAGGAAGTAAGTTGAGTACTTAAAAACGAGAGGTAGGCTGGTAATATTTGAACCATATATCCCTCTGGGAATTTTCTATAATATAGTGAAAGCATTTGTCCAATTATTTTACCACGCTACTTCTCACAAATATATCTCAGCAGTGTACGCAAATACGGTCATTTGTAGGAAAAGGAAGACCTTTTGCATACAGGCTAAGGTCTCATTTTGCAAAGAACTGTCAAGGCTGTCACTATTAACTCCTCGGCGCAAAGAGTGATAAGCAAGGCCCGGATTTTGAAGGCATGTCGTTTAAATAATATACAACAGCCACAGCTGCCTTTAATAGAAACCTCTGTTATGATACTTAGATGATAGAAATGCGCAATTAGAAAGTCATTTTGTCATTTTTAGCCTTTTTTTTACCTTAGGTCACTTTTTATAGTTTTGTGTCATTCTGTTATTTTCAGTCAATGTTTCGTTGTCATTGTACTTTTAAGTCATTTTTCCTTTATTTTGCGCTTTGAACAGTAATTTTCGGATAGATTTACTTCAATGTAATTACGGCTTCGAATTAAACGACGTTGAAAGTTTATCTGAGGACCTGAGAATGTATCTTCGTACACCTCTTAACGCTTTCTTGTAAAAGCTACATTCCTGAAGTGACCTGGTGTTGGAGCTAATCTGCGCGACTGAAAACAGTGAAAGACAAAGAGCAGGTCTTAGCTACCGGTATGAATCAACTGTAGTGTGACTATTTGTCAACTAAAATTTCAGTGTGGTTGTGGAAATATGTAAGTGCAGATATACCTAAACGTGTGTTGCTCTTATAGAGAAAGAGTTCATTCGTGTTTCTTTGTCGAGAATGCCAACAGTAAAACTATCAAAAAGCTGTTCGTTTGAGACATACTGTTTCCAAATTCGGAAATGATGTTTTTAAACACACGGCTAAATAGTAGTTTGTAAAATATGTGAGGTGAAAGTCGCAGCTGATAAACGATTTACCATTCAGCAACATACACATGGTGTTCATAACGTCTGTCAAAAGAAGAGTTCACAACTGTTACTCGTTAAAAGCGCATCCACAAGCACATACACATCCTCTGCTTTCTGTAAGGAATGGTGTGAGCTTTTCGTTTCTGCGAACATTCCTTTTTTGGATACTGAACAATTCGAAACTAAAAGGTTTCTTGTGTAGGTTCACAGACCATTCTACCAGGACAGGACAATGCTAAAGAAAAAGTTCTTATTCACCTGCTACATTAAAAAAGGGAAAGAATCGTACACGGTCCGTACATTGACAGCGTGATCATGAGGACTTTGGAAATAGGATAGCAACTGAAGTTCTGGAATTCGTAAACCACTCCGCAATATGTAGCCTTTTTGACAAATCAATAGTTCTGGTGTGGCCAGAGTGTGTAAGACATGATGACGGCTTCATAACATGCTGCACCATAATTTATCAAAACTGCCAGGACAAATAGTGCACATAACTTGCCTCACTCATGTGTTTCACAGAGTTCTGGAGGGGGTCAAGGTAGCTTTTTGAGAAATTGATAAACGTGTGTCACACATTAAGGCTCCACAACGGAGGAAACTAATTAAATCTCTAGCGCCCAACATTCCATTGCCTCAATAGCCCACCAGCACACGCTGGTGTACGTGGATCAATGCCTGTCTGTATTACTCTGATAACCTTCAAGTAGTGGAACGTGCTGAGGATTCTCTTGATTCAAAAGATTCAAGAGTTATTTGTGTCACTCAAGAACTTATTTCAAGGGATAATGTGCAAGGAAAGCTGGCATACATCAAAGCAAACTTCGGCTCCTTACAATCAACTGTCGTGATTGTAATAACGACCACAGAATAATGGTGCTGGGGTCGGTGGCTCAGTTGGTGGTATTTGAAGATGCTCAGATACGTTAGTCTCATGTCGGTAGATTTACCACCAAACATAAGAACTCCTGCGGGACAAGATTCTGACTCTCCGGCGTCTCTGACAAACGTAAAAGTAGTTAGCCGTACGTTTGACCAATTACGTTAGTGGAGTGGGTAATCGAATAAACGCAACTTGTAAACTGTGTTCTGATTGGTATAACAGTTTATTTTGAAACTGTATTCGTGAGTGACTCACGGAAGTCTATTCCTAATTATGATATACGTATGAGATTGGTGGTGGTGGTGGTGGTGGTGAGGAGTTGTTATGGCGTGTTGCCTCCGAAGAGGCCTGAGGCAGGCAGGTCCTTCGAGCTGACACTTTAAAGGCTACCTGCGCGTCTATGAGGATGAGGCCCTACCTAAGATAACTTCTAATGATGAAGACGACACAAACACATCCAGCCCCCGAGCCATCAGAATTAACCAATGAAGGCTAAAATTATCGATCCGGTCGGGAATCGAACCCAGAAACACCTGGACCAAAAGTCAGCACGTTAACCATTATTTTAATGATGGAGCCGAACGGTGGTGGTGGTGGTGATTATTGTGCATCCATTCTCTCATAATACTAATCAGAGGGTTCAATACAGGAGATCCAATTCTTTGAAGAATTATGGTATCAGCAAACGAGAAGAGAGTGTCACACAAGGCGTGAAAACGAAAGGCATCCTAGACGTCGCAAACATAATACCGCCGAGATTGGAAAAGAACAAAACTTGACCTAGAGAGGTCGGACAGGACACGTTGTAGTGATGAACCTAACTAGACTCAATTAGGGCTTCCATGGTTGTCAACCCACCTTTCCAAGTTGACAGCGGTGAAGAACACCACTTTTTAATCAACTACGACAGGCAGAGGGATTCCGTGGGCTCATTCTACCGCCTCTACCTAAAAGAGGTTTACTTACCAGAACGTTACAGTTCAAGAATATCGACATATCCGCATACCAACAATCCAAAGTCAGCCGATAAATGAGGTCGTATATCGTACCTTGGAGATCCATATTTCTTTACATAATGTATAGAACAGAAATGTTCCATATAAAGCAACGTGGAAATTCCCAGCAATTTAGAGGAATGAATGAAGCGTTAAGAAACAGCGCGAGCTGTGTTGTTAGGCTACCCTCATGACGCCCGTCGTTATGGAAATAGGTCATTTTAACACGCGAACACAGGGCAGGTTATTCTAGCGTGTAGCCCATCGGTCGCTTACAAACAGTCCGAAGGCCTTCTACAAGTATCATCAACAAATAATTTTATGAATTACTGTATTTCAGTAAAAATAAGAAGGAGTTTTCCAATCGATACCACAAAATTTATAATATTAAAGACAAACCAGACATGAGATGGTACAAATTATAAAATAATTGCTGGGTAAAAGGAAGTTATTTCCAAATAAATCTACCTTTTCTTCTTGGCCCATTTCCCACTATTTTTGGTCAGCGCTGTATGAGGATTAAGCCCAGTTTTACGAATGGTTTCATTTCCCGACACCAACCCTGTGCGAAGGGACGTACTATTGCGTGTGTTCCTGTGTTGGTTTGTAGAAACTGTATGTATAAATGAAGATGTGTATCAATACGAACACAAACATTCAGCCGCAAACCAGAACAATTAACCAAATACGAGTGAAATCGCCGGCCCAGCCGGGAATCGAACACAGGGCCATCTGAATCGAAGGCCAATACTGACCAGTCAGCAAAGAAGTCGGACAAGTTGCTTCCAAATAAAATTCAAAAATAAATGTTGTACGTCACAACTGAAATTAACAGATGTCTGATGAATCGGGAATCTAATTCCAATGGTAGACTTTACCTCACTCACAGCTGAAGATATGTTTTTAGGATAGGTAAAATGGTTTCTAACCATGTAACAACAGAATTATCTAATCTACAGTGCAATTCACTGAGATGTGTATAGCTTGATAAGAGCATTACTATGGAACCAGAAATTGCTATTATTTATCAGAGTGCTAAGCCCACTCCGTGAGCTTAGGCAAAACTCTGCTGATAGAGAAATCTCAATGAGACAAGTTGAACTGGTATTCTGATGTAAACTCTCAAATGTAAATATCCCATTAGGCCATTGAAAACTTAAATTGCAGTTCAGGGTTCTAGACCTCTCTGAAATGTAACATTGTAATTTCGTGTTCGATTCCCCTCTTGGTAACTTTGTTCAGGAAGCACCTGCTTCTTTCTCGTTTGAACAAAGTAAGGTTCAGTATTAACTTTTCAAGGGAATTTCATTTCTAAAGGTTAGTGTCTCACTGATCTCATTAATATCAAAGTTTTAAGATCTACTTTCCTGTGGAGACTTAAAATCAGAGTAAGTGTATATTTTGTGGCTTGACAGGTAGTAATCAAAGATGGCTGCGACATTACTAAGAATGAAAATCACATATATCAGAATATTAATGAAAGTGTTAGTGCTTAGCAACCTGCTAAGTACAGTATGTGTTGCGGGTTAGTGTGTGCCTTCGCCTGCAATTATTGGAGTTATCATTTAATGACTTGGTTTTATGATTACTCAAAGTTGGCTGAATTGTGAACCTATCATTGTCTCATGAATCACCGATAGACAATTCCAGAGAGAATACAACAAAAACGAAGCAAATCGGTCCAGTAGAACGGACGAACGGATTTGCTAAAGCTGTTTTAGTACATAGGCCTACATACATACATTATCATTATAGACTGTTATGCCTTTCAGCGTTCAGTCTGCAAGCTTCTGTGAATTTACTAAACGTCGCCATAATCCTCGATTTGCAACTAGTGTTGTGGCCTCATTTAGTTCTATACCTCTTATCTTTAAATCGTTAGAAACCGAGTCTAACCATCGTCGTCTTGGTCTCCCTCTACTTCTCTTACCCTCCATAGCAGAGTCCATTATTCTCCTTGGTAACCTATCCTCCTCCATTCGCCTCACATGACCCCACCACCGAAGCCGGCTTATGCGTACAGCTTCATCCATCGAGTTCATTCCTAAATTAGCCTTTATCTCCTCATTCCGAGTACCGTCCTGCCATTGTTCCACCCTGTTTCTACCAGAAATCATTCTCGCTACTTTCATGTCTGTTACCTTTAACTTATGAATAAGATATCCTGAGTCCACCCATCTTTCGCTCCCGTGAAGCAAAGTTGGTCGGAAAACAGACCGATGTAAAGATAGTTTCGTCTGGGAGCTAACTTCCTTCTTACAGAATACTGCTGATCGCAACTGCGAGCTCACTGCATTAGCTTTACGACACCTTGATTCAATCTCACTTACTATATTACCATCCTGGGAGAACACACAACCTAAATACTTGAAATTATCGACCTGTTCTAGCTTTGTATCACCCATCTGACATTCAATTCTGTTGCATTTTTTACCTACTGACATCAATTTAGTCTTCGAGAGGCTAATTTTCATACCATACTCATTGCACCTATATTCCAAGATATTAGACTACAGGCTTTCGGCAAAGTCTGCCATTAAGACCAAGTCGTCAGCATAGGCCAAACTGCTTACTACATATCCACCTAACTGAATCCCTCCCTGCCATTTTATACCTTTCAGCAGATGATCCATGTAAACTACCAACAGCAAAGGTGAAAGATTACAGCCTTGTCTAACCCCTGTAAGTAACTCATTATACCATCAATTCTCACTGAAGCCCAATTTTCAACATAAATACCTTTGATTGGTTTTAATAATCTACCTTTAATTCCATAGTCCCCCAGTATAGCGAACACCTTTTCCCTCGGTACCCTGTCATATGCTTTCTCTAGATCTACGAAACAAAAAACACAACTGCCTATTCCTCTCCTAGCATTTTTCAATTATCTGGCGCATACTAAAAATCTGATCCTGACAGCCTCTCTGTGACCACACTGGTATTCATCCAACTTCCTCTCAACGACTGATCGCACCCTCCCTTCCAAGATGCCTGGTATACTAATCAATGAGATACCTCGATAGTTGTTGGAATTCTTCCTGTTCCCTTGCTTATAGATAGGTGCAATTACTGCTTTTGTCCAATCTGAAGGTACCTTACAAACACTCCACGCTAATTTTACTACTCTGTGAAGCCATTTCATCCATGCCTTCCCACTATACTTCACCATTTTCGGTCTAATTTCATCTATTCCTGCTGCTTTATGACAATGGAGTTTATTTACCATCCTTTCCACTTCCTCAAGCATAATTTCACCAACATAATTTTCCTCCTCCCCATGAGCTTGGCTGTTTGCAACACCACCAGGATGATTTCCTTTTACATTGAGAAGATGTTCAAAATATTCCCTCCACCTCTCCAGTGATTCCCTGGGATCTACTATGAGTTCATCTGAATTACTCAAAACACTGTTCATTTCGCTTTTCCCTCCCTTCCTAAGATTCTTTATTACTGTCCAGAAAGGTTTACCTGCTGTTTGGCCTAGCCTTTCCAGGTTGCTACCAAAATCTTCCCATGACTTCTTTTTGGATTCAACAACTATTTGTTTCGCTCTGTTTCTTTTATCTACGTACAAATCCCTGTCTGCCTCGGCCCTTGTTTGGAGCCATTTCTGATAAGCCTTCTTTTTGCGTTTACAGGCTGCTCTCACTTCATTATTCCACCAAGATGTTCGCCTTTTCCCATCTTTACACACAGTTGTTCCTAAGCATTCCCTTGCTGTTTCTACTACAACATCCTTGTATGCCACCCATTCATTTTCTATATCCTGAACCTGCTTACTGTCTACTGTTCGCAACTTCTCACTAATCATATCCATGTACTTCTGTCTAATTTCCTCGCCCTGGAGATTTTCTACCCTTATTCGTTTGCAGACAGATTTCACTTTCTCTACCCTAGGCCTAGAGATACTTAGTTCACTACAGATCAGATAGTGGTCTGTATCATCGAAAAATCCGCGAAAAACTCGTTCATTCCTAACAGATTTCCTGAATTCAAAGTCGGTTAAGGCATAGTCTATTATGGATCTGGTACCCCTAGCCTCTCATGTGTAGCGGTGAATAGCCTTATGCTTGAAGAATGTATTCGTAACAGCTAAACCCATACTAGCACAGAAGTCCAGCAAAAGCTTCCCATTCCATTAGTTTCCATATCTTCCCCACAGTTTCCTATCACCCTTTCGTATCCTTCAGTTCTATTTCCAATTCTCGCATTGAAATCGCCCATTAGCACTGTCCTATTCTTGCTGTTGACCCTGACTACGATGTCACTCAATGCTTCATAAAACTTGTCAACTTCATCCTCATCTGCGGCCTCACATGGTGAATACACTGAGACAATTATTCTCATCCTAATTGCTTCAACGACCAAACCTACCCACAACATTCGCTCATTTGCGTGCCTAACAGAAACTATGTTGCGTACAATGGTATTCCTGATAAAGAGCCTTACCCCAGACTCTGCCCTTCCCTTTCTAACACCCGACAAGTACACTTTATAATCTCCTATCTCTTCCTCGTTATCTCCCCTTACCCGAATATCACTTACTCCTAGCACATCCAGATGCATCCTCTTTGCTGACTCAGCCAGTTCTACTTTCTTTCTTCCATAAGCCCCACTAATATTGATAGCTCCCCATCGAATTCCATTTCGTTCGCCTAGTTGTTTCCAAGGAGTCCCTCGCCTGTCAAATGGGAGTGGGACTCCGTTACTCCCATAGGTCCGAGGCTTGCTTAAAATGTTATGAGCTCGGTAAATTCATGAAGCAGGATGCTACCCTACTTGCACATAGTCCAAGTGAGGATCTCTCCTCTAACGGGTTATGTACCACCGGTGGATTGTATAGTCCTAGCCGCCTGAACACATGGAGGACCATGACTCAGAATATGTCCGAGATGCCCACTCCCATTCCATAGCAACTGGTATCCCGACTCTCAGGACCACTTACTAGGCCACTCAACCGTTGCCCATGGTTCACGAACTAGGACGTGACTACAGTAACCCACAAACATGAACCATGCTGTTTTAGTAAACTCTTTTAATATACAGTATAGACTAGAGGACACGTGCTGCTCCCCAGTATTCGTTATAAATAGGTCAGATAACTCGTCTTGATATGCCTGTCGTAGTCATATGCTTTGCCTGCCCTTTTCGACGGTTTTATGAATATTTAATAATATTCGCGTTATGGTATGCCGCAGTTCGTAATCAGAATTCATCCATTCTGTCGTCATCATGCCGTCCATTTGGGAAAACTCTATCCATATATTCGCTTTCTCATCCTGCATTTCTTGATGTAAAGCTTGGCATTTTGTCGTAGAAGGCAATGATACGGTATGCGCCAAAATATACAGTACTCATTTTCGCGCATTGCGCATGCGTACGCCTGAGCGTCTGCGTGTTGTTACATCGCCATGATGAATTGTTAGTTGTGTAAAGAACGTTGTGCTCTGTGATTGGAAGTGACAATCGGCCTCGCGACGGAGGAAAACGTTTTTATAGTGGAGTATTATTTTCGCTTGTACGGAAACGGTTATCAAGGTGGGCCGAGTTTGAAGTTAGTGGCGGAACAATATCGTGAACACTTCAATAAGCCAGCACCTAGCGACACAGTTATGCTATATATTGTTAAAAAATTTCGTCGTACGGGTAGTGTATTGTGTCAACGTAAGGGAAGGTCTGGTAGGCCAGTAACTGTGTCCACAAATGAAAATCATGGACGTGCCCTCAATCAGGTGTTGCAGTCTCCAAAGCGAAGTCTTCGGCAAACAGCCCTGAAAATGAACATCAGCCCTACGTCACTTCGACGATTGTTTAAAGACATAGGTGGATTTCCGTACCGAATACAGGTTGGGCAATGATTGACGGAGCTCGATAGGCATGTCAGGGTGGAATAGTGTGCACGATTTTTTGCCATGGTGTACGAGGATCCAGATTTCTTATTCAACGTGTGGTTCTCCGACGAAAGCCACATTCACTTGGACGGTTTTATCAATCGCCAAACAACTCGCTTTCTTGGTTTCGAGAGGCCAGACAGTATAGTCCAGAAACCGCTACATAGTGCGCGTGTGACGATTTGGTGTGCAGTGTCAGGAAAGGGTGTGCTAGGTCCGTACTTCATAGAGAATGATTATGATGCACCTCTTACTGTTAACCAGGAACGCTATAGGAACATGGTGATTAGGCCATTCATTCAGGATCTAAGAAGGTTTTGTCGTGCCAGGAAACATGCAGATGAATAGACAGTGGTTCCAACAAGACGGGGGACCTGCCACACCGCTCCACAGACTATGGCTATGCTGCAAGAAACCTTTCCAAGACGAGTAATTTCCCGCGGGACTGAGTTCCCCTAACCATCACATCCCCCCAGTCTCACACCACCTGATGCTTACGTGTGGGTAATGTTAAAGGAGAAAATTTTCAATTGTCAAGATCCATTCAAAACTGTGCCTGCATTACGTCAGAAGATCGTGTCGTTCTTCGGGACTTTGCACCAACCTATGTTCCAGAATATGTTGGAAAATCTGCGTTATCGTTACGAACACAGCCTACGGCGCAATGGAGCACATTTTGAACATTTACACTATCATCTCGATAATTAAGGTAATGACAATAAGACTAACATAATTTCCAGTACTGTATAATTTGGCGCATACGGTATTTTAAATTGCAGTTCTACACCGAACGGTTGTCTTGCGACCTCATAGCCAGCCAGAGGACTTTTTCAAGATACATGGCCTTCACTCTTTCTACTGTAGCTAAATTATCCTTCAATAGCTTTTCCCAGATAATGTCCATGGCGTATGTCATAATGGGTTCTGTTTGTACAGAGCAGCTTGTTGAATCTGCCATCTGTTGAATATATTTTTAAGCTAGGAAAGGTTAGAAAATCGAAGAGTATCTAGCAGAGAATAGTATTCTTCCGTGATCAGAGTAAGTGTATACTGTCTGGCTTGACATGTAGTAATCAAACATGGCTGCATGCAATGACATTACTAAGGATGAAAATCACAGTCAGTCGCTTAGCAACCTGCTGAGTACAGAATGTATTGCGGGTTAGTGTGTGCCTTCGCCTGCAATTATTGGAGCGATCATTTAATGATTTGATTTTATGATACCCAAAGTTGGTTGAACTTAGTGACCTATCAATGCCTCATGATTCACCGGCAGGTAATTTCGGAGAGAATACAACAAAAATTAAGCAAATAGGTCCAGTAGAACGGACGGACGGATTTGCCAAAGCTGTTTTTAGCAAAATCTTTTTGGAGTTCAAGAGGACTAATTGGGGCAAATGTTCGTCTATAGGAAGAGGAACTATGGATTGGAATAATTTACGAAGGGAGTTGTTCGATACATTTCCAACTTCAGAAAAGTCTAGGTAAATAACTTATAGGGAATATTCCACCTGAATGACAGCCTTAAATGTAGATTACTGTTAAATGAATGAAAACTTGTCCACGCCAGTACATATATTTCCATTTATTTAGGAACACCTCCTGTATTTACAGGCTGCCACTAAGTACAAGGTGAAACATATTAGATTTTCTGTACAACTCTATTAATTGAAGAAAGCTTTAGGTTTTAAAGAAACAGTATAATTAGTGCGGCAAAATGAAATGGCGTATGGCTTTTAGCGCCGGGAGTGGCCGAGGACAAGTTCGGCTCGCCAGGTGCAGGTCTTTTGATTTGACTCCCGTAGGCAACCTGCGCGTCATGATGAGGATGAAATGATGATGAAGATACATACACCCAGCCTCCGTGCCAGCGAAATTAACCAATGATGGTTAAAATTCCCGACACTGCTGGGAATCGAACCCGGGCCCCATGTGACCAAAGGCCAGCACGCTACCCACTTAGCCATGGAGCCGTACATTAGTGCGTCATTTCACAGCTATAGCTGTAGAGGTGGTGACTCAGGATCATGACGGAGCTTCGGAGGACGAGAATCACAATTCTGGGGATAAGTTTCATTGGAAGTTGGAAGCGCTTCCACTTCCCCTTCCACGTGGTGACAAAGTGATGAGGTACGGTACTACGAGCTCCAACCATTATCCCTATTATTTCAATTTCCTGAAGGTGGTATTTAGATTTGTAATAAGGGATAGTAGGTTTTTATTTTTTAACCTTTTCTAGATTAACCTCCTCTGGCTGACCGCTATGGTGCTTGAACCTGATAGACGGATCTAAGATGAATCCTTGAGAACTGTTGGCTTTAAAGGCTGTGATGTCAGTTCTCTGCGAACTACCGTTTATGGCCAGTCCGTGTACCTCCTCATGTACATTGAACCCACTATTTCTCTTTCACATGGCATCAAACGAGGCATAATACAAAAGCTTAATATCTTACTCGCATAATAACTTAGTTCAAGTCACGCCTGTAGTCTCCAATCAATTCATATATGAGTAGTGCCTGTTCAAACGGCGCTATTTCAACCTTAAGAAAGATGTGGACAAGTGCAAGGAAACGTATAATACAAGACACATGGAACGTACCCATGATGTGGTAAGGTACTACTTTTAAAGAATTACATATTTCTGATCTGGATTGCTGATGACATCCGATAATATTCAACTACTTCAATGCATGTGGACGAAATACTTTTTTTAAAATGTTGAAGTGGAAATATAACACCCATATTCTCAGGTTTAATCTTCCCTTAAACACACATTCAATCTTTGTTAATTTTTTCCTTATTGTTTCTTTTTGAGCTTGGAGCATTTCTGAATTAACTTTCTTCAACTTCTTTAGACATTCTACATTAAAAGTCTCCTGGTAGCATGTACCAAAGTTTCGTGACTTCAGAACTTAAGAAGACTCAGCAGTTAAGTTCAACATGGATGATCTGAATTCAGTCCTGTACTGAACACACTTTCACTTTCAGCATTACTGTGTGGGATATCCACTATAGCCAGTATAACTCTACAAGTGTTCTCAGAAGTAAATATTCCGATCACTTCTTTCGCACGCACTAATTTTGACCATTTCCCATTATCATTCTCTGCCAAATTTACTATTTTAGACGTATTGTCTATCTGCGAAAATGAAAATGGATTTTTCGGTTCATCCAGAGCCTTGTTAACAGTTTTATTTGATTGTTTGCATAAAATAAGTACGGACCAAGTAAGGGCGTGCAAAGCAATACACAACGCATAACGTCATACAAAGGCCGAGGATATATTATGGTAAGAAACGGCTATCGAACGATTGCTTCTTCGATTTATCAGCAATTCGAAGTACGGATCAAATGTATTGCAATACGTCTCCGTTCGAAATACGATCACTATCTGTCGACCACCTGCGTAAATATATCGTCTCGTGCGCGTAGAGGCGCGCAGCTGTGAGCTTGCATCCGGGAGATAGTAGGTTCGAATCCCACTATCGGCAGCCCTGAAAATGGTTTTCCGTGGTTTCCCATTTTCACACCAGGCAAATGCTGGGGCTGTACCTTAATTAAGGCCACGGCCGCTTCCTTCCAACTCCTTGTCCTTTCCTATCCCATCGTCGCCATAAGACCTATCTGTGTCGGTGCGACGTAAAGCCCCTAGCAAAAAAAAAAATATATATATATATATATCGTCTCTGCGTAAGCAATACCTCGTATCTCACAATTCTCTTGCTATCAATTCGTTGCTGTTCGGGCAAAAGGTTACATCTCACAAATGCTCTTCCTATCCATTATTTTCCTTAAGACTGGTCACGCCTGCTAGTCACATACAGTCCATCAGAGCAATTCTCGTTGTGTTCATTTCCGTATGCTAACGTGTAAAGGAAAATGAGCCTTAAGTACATTATACTCAAGGTACGTAGAATACAAGGTAGGGATCACGAGAGAGGTGCGCAGTGGCAAAGCAGAGCTGTGACGTCACGCAGGACCCTCGCGTTGAATCTGCTCTGAGTGAGGTAGAGGTAGTTCGAATATGAATCGCTGTGCACGCAGAAGCTAGGTGCTAATAATACACGATAGTAACATATCTGTGGTGTATAAGAAACCGTGTGTGTTTATTTTATGAGATAAAACGTAAAAATCAGTAATAATGTACACTTTTCAGTATGCTTTGTCATGCCATTGCAGGCTGCACAAATCATAGCAGGCACGCGAAGGAACGAAACATACACTTTCATGAATTCCCTAAAACCACTGACGTAAATAAATGGTGACAGAAGTAATCAAGACATTATCGAAAGCTATCTTTCTCAGCTTCGAGGGTTCGGAAGGCTTTATGACGATCCTCCTCCGACAGCTGTGACGCGAAAGGTGAAATCATTGCTTCTAGCCTCAATGCTTCCAAGGCGATAAGAAATTCCAACTGTTCTCCGGAAGATTATGAAATATCACGCCCAAATATGTACTGATGAACTCGATCAAAACTCGGATATCGTGTGCCAGTCTAAGGCCAGCGTTGAGCCCACAACATCCTATTTTTTTTATCGGAGGATGAGCAAGGGTTCGTTAAAGCCCTTGAAGATCTAGTAAAACAGCTCGAGGGGAGTCGTGAAACCAAGGAGCTGCTTGAAGACTTCACTGGCTATATAGCTTTTAGGATAAAGAAGAAGAACCTCGATATAGAAAGTAATTACGGAGAGAAAACAGGTCAAACTACAAGGGGTGGAAATTAAATTTCAAAAAGATTCTCTCTCTTTTTTTTTTTTTTTTTTTTTTTTGCAAGTTGCTTTACGTCGCACCAGCACAGATAGGTCTTACGGCGACGATGGGACAGAAAAGGGCTAGAAGTGGGAAGGAAGCGCCCGTGGCGTTAATTAAGTTACAGCCCCAGCATTTGCTTGGTGTGAAAATGGGAAACCACGGAAAACCATGTTCAGGGCTGCCGACAGTGGGGTTCGAACCCAATTTTCCGAATACCGGATACTGGCCGCACTTAAACGACTACAGCTATCGAGCTCGGTAGTTTCAATTTTACCACGGGAAAGAACTGAAAGAGGGTTCTAACATCATCACAAACCTTACGGATATCCTGAAAAAGACATTCTCCGAAATTTATGAGCTTGCAAGTTGCTTCGTGAGAAGCCGTTCTTTTATTCCAATGGACGCTTTAAACAAAAGTAAGACATTGAAGAGACCGGGTTTCCGTTAATACAACACCGATAAAGAAAGAAGAAAAGCAAAGAAATTCCACTGATGCTATGGATAAGTGTGTTTTGTTATATATATTTTTAATATCAGCATTATTCTTTGTGTATAACATACCCGTTATTTTTTTTATGAAAGGCAATTTATTATGTTGTATATGAAACCAGTGCTAAGAATGTTGATATACAGGCTCATGAATATGGCCTATCTAATGTTAACGTGGAATTTGTCATTTCTTGGCACTTGCAGGAAAACATTTACTGTACTGTTTGTATTGTGGACAGTTTCCTAAAATTTGCTGTTTGTGTTGTTGACGGTGTATATAGTTTCCCAATACTGCTTGTAACAACGGACATATTTCTTGCAGTCATCAAGCTTTATGTTCGAGTCTGTAACAATTAGAGCCCCTTGTTATTGTTATCATAGGTGTTGAGAACACGAACATATGGAATGGCCATTCCACTGCTATCACAGCCTTAGCATTGTTACATCGTTTTATACAGATCGAAATACTTCAGAAACGCTGCTGGATTCACACTGTATTTGATCTCCTATTATTATCTCCTATTATTACTCTGCTGTAATAGTGAAGTGGAATGCATTTTCTTAGGTGATGTTAAAATATCAATGAAGTTATCTCTAACTTGTGGCTAAAACAGAATAGCTTACAGCTGTATATTAGCCTACCTCATTTAGAGGACAAGGCGCTGAGGGTTCAAGTGACGTCATCGACGGCCAAGCGTGGTGGGGAGACCTGCGCGTGATCCCTACCTCTTACTCTAACTACCTTGATTATACTGTAGGAGTGCGTAAGTAAGTCATACAAAGGTATATTCCTATAGTGCGATACGATAAGGCTCATTTTCCTTTACACGTAAGCAAAGCAAAATGAACACAACGAATATTGTCCCGACAGACTAAATATCAATATGTGGCTGGGAGGCGTGACTAGTCTTAAGGAAAGTAATGGATGGGAGAGCATTGTGAGATATAACCTTTTGCCCGAACAGCGACGAATTATCCTCCTTAAGACTGATCTTACCTCCCAGCCAAAGGTGGATTTGCAGTCAATCAGAATAATGTTCGTTGTATTCATTTTACTATGCCAGGTAATAAAGTAAAATGAATCTTATTAGAATAGAATGGAATACTCCCATCCCTCAGTTTCGGGTCACCTGAAACTGGGGATGGAGTAATCATTTATTGTGTCCAGCCCCGGGTTCGATTCCCGGCTGGGTCAGGGTTTTTTAATTGTTTATGATTAATATATCTGGCCTGGGGACTGGGTGTTTGTGTCGCCCTTAACGTTCCTTTCCTCACATTCAACACTCTACACTTTCTCCATTCCAATTACACGCAGGTTCATATCACATGGTGCATGTAGGGGCAAAGGACCTCTATAGGTCGACGCCCTGAACAAATAGCATTAAAAAGAATCATTTATTGAAATTTAAGATGTACATGCATTATTTTCCCTATTACTATTTATCTATTACTGTATTAAACATTACAATTAAACTAATTAACTATTTAAATCCAGTTTCTAAATTGTAGTTCATTTCTTTAAAGTTTATTTATATAACTCTGTTAACCTCTATGACAAACATGTATCCCCCTAAGTTGTATGAGTGCTTACTTTTGTGTGATCGGTCTTTAGAGAGTTATCTTATAAATACAACATATATTTTAAAAGAATTGAATGAATAAAAGAATTAATGACTGACTATATTAATTGATGATTGAATTCTGCTCGTGGATGAATGGATAAATGAATGAATAAATAAATAAATAAATAAATAAATAAATACTCTTATCACCAGTCATGGATAGCCACCAACTGGGGAGAGAGCATTCATGATTTAGTGGATGAATAAAATATCTGTATAAAGAAAACTCCTCTCTCCCAGTCACGGATAACCACCAACTTGGGAGAGAGTAACGTGAATGAATGGATGAATTTAGTTTAATGAATGAGAGAATGAATGAATTGAAACGAATGAATGATGCCATGATTGAATCGTGATGAACCTTATTGTACCGTACTGTAGGAATGTATATTTCCATGAAGGATTTACGCAATCCAACAGTATAATGCATTTAAGGTTAATTTCCCTTTACACATTACCATAGGAAAATGAGCACAGTGAACGTTGTTCTGATGGACTGCATATCTATGTGTGGCTGGGAGTCGTGACCACTCTTAAGGAAGATAATGGATAGGAAGAGCATTGTAGGACACGAGGTATTTCTCGCGCGGTGACTAAATTTTTCGGTGCGATTTCGAAATGAAAATTTTGATTAAAATTACAGTAGTAAAATATTGTACATCCGTTTGTTGTTTATCTACCCCTTAGTACCGCGTCTTGATAAACGGTTATGGAATAGGTGAGATTAATTTATTTGGCATGTTTTTACGCCCGGATACACTTCCTGACATCAACCTCAGTTGAGCGGCCAATAAAGACGAATTGAATGATAGTGAGTAAAAATTGGGTAAGGAGGTGGAAGAATCGGCTGTGTAACTGTCATGGCATTTCCCTAGAAGTGAAAATGGGAAACTACGGAAAACCATTTTCAGGAAAGCCGACTGTGGAGCTCGAACCCATGCGTCTCCCAAATGCAGAGATTGGCTGTATGGCCGTAGTGCGATAAAACGTACGACCACCTAGTTCGGTTTATGGTTTATGGCTCAACCGTAAAGTTGTACAATATAGCGCTTTCCGTAAATTTTACGGACAAATCGTAAAAGCTGACAGGTTGTAGACTTCACACATACTAAGTACATTAGGAGGACAAGAAACCCCGAGCACATTACCTGAAGCTATAACACTAACAGTGTTAGGCACAGAGTAAGCTCTTGCAATAAAATTATTGACGGGCAAAGCCACGTCGTCTCTCTCAAGACAGTAGAGGGACAGAGCTAAGTTTAACTTACACCACACCGAACTACCGAACAGCTGGCTAGCCTGTAGTTATTTATAGAGCGCCCTATAATTGTTTCCCTATCATCTCGAGAAAATGGATTAAGAGGTCGTTACCTTGAACGGCTGAAAGAGCGTCTGGTAGGCCTCCTCGAGCTCAAGGTCGAACTTGACAGGCCTCATCTGGTAGATAATATATACCAACTGGCCCATGTTGAGCAGCATGAAACTGAAGTTCCAAGAGAAGACATCAGGGGCGCAGATAACGTTCCAGGCCCAAAACGAAAACAGCATGAAGCCTGTGAAAATTGTGAAATCACTCCATTAATCATTATATGAAATCTACGCCTCGGTATTAGACACGTATTATTATTATTGTTATTATTATTATTATTATTATTATTATTATTATTATTATTAAGGACACAAGGGCAGTATAGGGGAAAAGCGAAAGAATCTAGGTAACTGGACAAATGACCACAAAATAACTCTAAATTTTGAATGCATTTGCTAAATACTTTTTGTCCTTTTCTTTCCTAAAAAACAACAATAGTGATTAACAATAAATAACAACAAGAGTCAATATTTATAAGTATATATGTCAAGAAATTAAGGGAAGTCGTAAAGGTCCAAATCGGAAAATTTTGACATTTTTTTTACATTTTCTTAACGTGTGAATGTTTAATGTGGCATTTGTTTCATTCAAATATTCGAATATTTACTATTTTAAATAATGTATTTAATATATTGGTGCATTTCTATTTCAAGACACATCTTGTGCAATGTATCACTGATTTACACGTATCTCAGGGACTATCCACTCTAGAAGACTGTGATTTGGGCGTGTTTTGAAGAGAAATATATGTTTCATTAGTTGGTCATCCTGCGTGAGCTTCAATTGCAAGATGCAGTGTTGTTTTGGCGGAGGATTTTAAATCTTCTATTCTGCAGTAGGTGAGCTTTACCGAAACATTTACTTTTAAATACAATTTACTCAAAATCACTTTGTCCAAAACAAATACTCCCTTTTCTCAGAAATTACTGGGTGCATTTCCATGAAATGTTTACCAAATATTTGTGATACTGTTGCGGTAGTATGGATCTACTTTGGTTGACATTTCTTGAGTAGTTTGTTTTTATAATAAAATATCTGCAGAATACTTCAGAATTGGGGAATATTTAAAAAATCATAACTTCTTTCGCAACATATATTGTTGCTATTTGTTTTACGTCTCACCGACACAGATGAGTCTGATGGCGACGATGGGATAGGAAAGGCCTAGGAATGAGAATAAAGCGGCCGTGGCCTTAATTAAGGTACAGCCCCAACATTTGCCTGGTGTGAAAATGGGAAACCAAAGAAAACCATCTTCAGGGCTGCCGACAGTGGGGTTCGCACCCACTATCTCCCGGATGCAAGCTCACAGCTGCGCGCCCCTATCCGTATGGCCAACTCGCCCGGTAGCACATATTTTAAAGCTATTCTAGATCAGTGTATGCAAATGAGTTAACATCATATTAAAATTATCTTTCTACATTCAATGCCTATTGAGAAAAAGGTTCATTTATTCATTTAGTTTAACACTAGCATGTGCCCGCGGCTTTGCCCGCGTTTAGTAATTCAAACGTTAGATGTTTCTAAACTCTTTATTTAAAAGAGCATTAAACATTATATTTATTAACTCACATCTTTTTGACGTAAATTGCATGAAATGCATTATTTTATTTTTATTATTGTTACTTTCAATGCTTAAGGTACCGGATTGATGGATGGTACAAATAATATTAAAACTATGTAAAAAACCATGTTATATAATACAAAATATATTGTTTCCTTATAGCTTCGGAATACACTATATTAATGTCCTTCCATTTGGAGGTAAGATGTATACTGTATTTTGTTTGCCTTTCGAACTCTTGAACAATCCACGTACAGTTGACAATGGCAAAAGCACCGTTTTCGAAGATGAAGTCCTACAACTTTAAGCGATTGTCCTATGTCAAAATTTCAGATCTCTGTGTGTCGTAGATTTGACTGGGCTTCGCATACATACACACAAACACTTCCGAATATTACGGGCTGATGGCTTCTCGTGTCGCGGGCCGAAAATGGCTTCCTACTCAATGAGCTTACAGGCCGAAGAATATTACTTCGCCCGCGGCATGCTCAGTCATGATGGTTGCTTCAATAATATAGACCTACGTCATCAGTTTTAGAGCCTTGTTCATTGCAGAGGGAAGGATTCATATTCCTGAGAAGGATAATCGGTGTCACAATCGGTGACTCCAAATTGTTCAAAATCTCTGTCATGTAGTTGACAGCCTCATCTGTATGACATGTCGTGTCGATAGACTTTTCAGTGTATAGGAAACCGGATAATTCTTTTGAGTGTTGCTTGTTGATGTCGTTGACAGCTTCATGTCTTGGTACAAGAATTAGACACAGCCATACGTCTTAGGTGAAAACCTGTGCCCACCTATGACAAACAATTTAGATCTTTGTATGCCGTGGGTTTGGCTGGGCATCGCACACTTGAACACAGAGAGACAGACATCATGGATTGAAGGAAAATGGCTTCCTATTCCACGGACTTGCGATGGCATCCTGACTGATATATGTATTATTCCTTGATCATTATTATCGACTATGTTGTGTCATATATGTTTCCTCTAAATTATACGTGTCCAACCCTTGTCCCCTTTCTCAATGGGATTTGGATATGAAGTGAGATGCATCTTCGTAGCGAATTTTTACGACCGGATGACTTTCATGACGTCAACCTAATCAGATGAGTTAATGAGATGAAATGAATGACATTATATATGATAGTAAGAATGAAGAGGATGAAACCCGGCGCCGGCACATAGCCCACGCCTCTCGAATAGCTCAAAACTTTACGTCCCGATCCGACGGACGAATCACCATCAACAGCGTCATATGTCCTCACACCATATAAGACTAAAACAGTTTCCTACGTCCTAGGCGTAAAATGGCTCCTTGAATATTGTGTTCTCTACCTATCTTATGTACGTTCCCTAGCGACAGCGACTCAATGCATTCAATCTTGGTGACAGCACGTTGGATTGTCATATCCCAATGCACGTTTTCCGATGGTTTTTCGTTCATAACTCACCAACGAAAGCGAAAATGAAAATTCCAGCTTAGAGATGCATTCGGACCCCTTTCCATCTACATGTGTTCAAAATTTCAGATCTCTGCGTGCTGTAGATTTTGCTGGGCATCGCGCACAGACACACACACACAGACAGACAGACAGACATACAAACACTTCCTTTTATTATTATAGATTGACGAGATAAAGCATTATGACTCCCCTTAACATTTAGAGTTTTAGAGCTTCATAATACGATCGGAGAGGATAAACTCCGAATTTCCTTGACTCATTATCCTCTACAAAATCTTTGATAAGAGACGGTCTTTCGTACAACGAAGAATTTTGTTTATTCGGGGCGTCGACCTAAGAAGATCTTTTGCCCCTACTTTGCGCCATATGTTGTGAACCTGCGTATATTTGGTAATAGCGGAAGTTTAAAGTGTTGAATGGGAGGAAAGGAACATTAAGGACGACACAAATACCCTGTCCCCAGGCCAGGGATATTAATCATTTACAATTAAAAACCCCTGACCGGGCCGGGAATCGAACCTGGGCGGATGCGTTGCCCCCTACACCGGGGGCCGGACTACAACGAAGAAACGGGAGCTTCCAATAACAAACTTATAAATCAATAAATTATATCGAGCTCTCAACTTAAACCTTTCAATCGCCGAATGGGCCTAGAATCATCATCAGGATACCTCTTAGTACACTTAAAAGCTTGTCAGCTTTAACACCTTTTAACACTTGCTGCCCTTAAATCAAGGGGAAGCAACTAGGATCAGAAGCTCATCCTACAAGGCCAAGAATTACTTAAATAAAAGTAAATAGAAATGGCCAAAAACAGTTTTTTTTTTTTCTTCTTGCAATTTGCTTTACGTTACACCGACACAGATAGGTTTCATGGCGACGATGGGATGGGAAAAGGATAGGAGTAGAAAGGAAGCGACCATTGCTTTAACTAATGTACAGCCCCAACATTTTCCTGGTGTGAAAATGGAAAACCATCTTCAGGGCTACCGACAGCGGGGTTCGAACCAACTATCTCCCGAATGCAATGTAACAGCTACGTGACCAAGACCACACGGTCACTTGCTCAGTAAAGAATACAAATAAGAATGGGATGCTGAACCCACTCAGGCAATCCCGTGACATGCCTACGATAACAGTTAATGGGGCAAAAGACCCTGTGACACAGAGATAAATTCATACTAAAAAGAACTAAAAAGAAAATTAAAAACCGAAAACCAAAAAGGAAAAAGTTTATATTTCGAAAAGCTTAGTCACAAAAGGGCAGTACAATAACTCGGGACAACGTCAACGACTGTTCCTGAGAACAGGGTTTATCGGGTTCCCTCTCTTTTGAAGTTCAATCTGCGACCAAGTCTCGGGAACTACTGAATAATCTTCGGAGATTTTAGCATGTACACGAGGTAAGGTGCGCGTCCAAATGGACTGCGGGAGCGTCAAAGGGCACCTACTCTCTGCATGGTCGCCACGGGTGACAGTGGGGAGGAGCCGTCACATCTACGAAAGCTTCCTGCGATAGTTAATAAGTTTAAGGTAGCAGGAACTCAGCCCACATTGTACTTGGTAATATCCTCGGGGTGACAGCCGAATTCGGGACAACGTCAACGACTGTTCTTCGGGACAGGGTTCACCGGGTTCTCTTTCTTTTGAGGTTTAATCTGCGACCGAGTTTTGGGAACGACTGAATAATCTTCGGAGATGTTAACATTAACACGAGGTGAGGTGTAAGGACCGCAGGGGCTTTGTGGATGTTCGTCACGGGTGTCGGCGCCGAGCATCTTCATATATCACTGGGATCGAACACGCCAACTTGGGATCAAGAAGCCTGCTTTCCCACCATCTGAGCCACTCAAATTTTTGAATGACTGAAAATTCCAAATTATTACCGTATTCTGACGCTGTACATTTCCAAGGGCATAGGCTGGTGAAACGGATTCACCGCACCGGGGCTTGCGAAGTCAGGGCCACGAGTGATAAACACCAGTAAAGTTGCGGTTGGCCGCCTCTGTGGTGTAGTGGTTAGCGTGATTAGCTGCCACCCCCGGAGGCCCGGGTTCGATTCCCGGCTCTGCCACGAAATTCGAAAAGTGGTACGAGGGCTGGAACTGGGTCCACTCAGCCTCGGGAGGTCAACTGGGTTCGATTCCCACCTCAGCCATCCTGGAAGTGGTTTTCCGTGGTTTCCCACTTCTCCTCCAGGCGAATGCCGGGATGGTACCTAACTTAAGGCCACGGCCGCTTCCTTCCCTCTTCCTTGCCTATCCCTTCCAATCTTCCCATCCCTCCACAAGGCCCCTGTTCAGCATAGCAGGTGAGGCCGCCTGGGCGAGGTACTGGTCATACTCCCCAGTTGTATCCCCCAACCAAGAGTCTGAACCTCCAGGACACTGCCCTTGAGGCGGTAGAGGTGGGATCCCTCGCTAAGTCCCAGGGAAAAACCGAACCTGGAGGGTAAACAGATGATGATGATGATGATGAAAGTTGCGGTTCCAGCTCAAAATAAAATGTTCTAAGAATCCCGTGGTAAAATAATTCTGTAACAAATTATGTTTACTGGATAGCGCTTACTACTAATGTAGTTAAATATTATTTAGTTATTATAATGTTTCGTTCAAGTTTAATCAATTTATCCATGCATGACCAAGACATTTTTATTCTGAAAACCCTGTCATTATTTTCGTTTGGTAGGATCTTAAACCCTAAATAACGCCTGTTTTGATCCTGTTGATCTTATTGTAAATATGCCTTTGCTGGCTAAAACTAGTGGTTACAGTGCACTGTGTCTTCTGGTATGGGCTAGAGGTTTTTTCTTTCATTGATCTGTCTCAGTCTTATCCTTGGCTTTGACAATATGAACCCCCTGTGGGTGGGGGCGGTAGAATAACACCCACGGTATCCCCTACCTGTCATAGGAGGCGACTAAATGGGGACCCAGGAATCTGAACTTGGGAGCGTGGGTTGGTGACCAAGGGGCCCTTAGCTGAGTCCTAGCATTGTTTCCCCTTACTTGTACCAGGCTCCTCACTTTCATCTATCCTATCCGACCTTCCTTGGTCGACTTTTGTTCTTTTCCGACCCCGACGGTATTAGAGCACTCGAGGCCTAGGGAGTTTTTCTTTGGCCGATACCTGCATTTTTCGAATGCCTAGTTGTATTTCCTCTTAAAACAATAATCACCACCACCCCCACCACTATACTCCGCTATTAAGATTTTTTTAAGAATACTGGCCTCTGTTTACTCACTGTAGCCTACATGTTATGTATTCTGTATCTGTTATGTTCATTTTCAGTGTATTTTACTGTGTATCTGAGCTGGCTGTATGACCACCCCCAGCCCGAAATAAATGTTTGAAAGAACCTAGCTACGCTACTGTACAAGGGTATCAATGTGTAGGGTCGTATTCTGAAGATTCGGGTATTACCGAAGTTCTAATACGATATTTTTAAAGAGGTGTAGAAATAACGTAATGTTTTTACCAAGTCGCCAAAGTCATACCAACAGCGAAGTGATCGAAGCCATTACTCATCGATATGCATAAAAACCTTCGTGGTGAAATCAAGGTGTCAGTTGGGTGATGTATGGTTCAAGTCTCCGGAAGAGATAGCCGATTGTTAGTTCGCGCGCTTATCTGGCACGGAACAGGAACTGACCAGAGAGTAATAAATTCTTACTCTGGCTGAGAATGAGAGTGGGAGAAAACACCAGTCGTGACTCCTATCGCACAATTTAACTGTCACAAGTTATGCCACTGTTTAAGATCCACGACACTTGTTCGGCCACGCCATTCAATTATATTTTCCTACTGCTAAATTGGGCCTCGCGAAAATTCAAATAGGTTACTTCAGATTGAATCAATGAAAAAATCCACGGTCTGTTTCCAGTCATTCGACCAGGTCAGGAATACAATGAAAGAAGCCCCCATCTAACGGCGAGGATAGGAATTGTGCCGGCTGCCGAAGCCTGTCACACTCCTCTGGGGCAATGATTAATGACTGACAAACGAAATGAAATGATATTGGTGTTGCTGGAATGAAAGATGACAGAGAAACCGGAGTACCCGAAGAAAAACCTGTCCCGCCTCCGCTCTGTCCAGCACAAATCTCACATGAAGTGATCGGGATTTGAACCACGGAACCCAGCAGTGAGAGGCCAGCGTGCTGCCGCCTGATCCACGAAGGCTCTAGACTTAAACAATCTGAGGTTAAAATGAGGTTTTAGCCGGCTAGCGCAGCTCAGGTTTCAAGGTATTGACGTCGTAACCAAGTTCAGACACAGCAGGTGGTTCGAGAATGGTCTCAGGAACAGTGGTTCTCAACCTGTGGGGGGCGATCCGAATGGGGAAGAAATCTCAGAGGCAGGGTAGATCCTCAAACAGTTATTCTTCTTCTCCTTCTTCCGCTTCTCCCACTATTGCGGGGTCGCGGGAGCGAACTGTGTCATACATATGTGGATTTGGGCCTGTTTAACGGCCAGATGCCCTTCCTGGTGCCAACCCTATATGGAGGGATGTAGTCATTATTTCGTGTAGTGTGTTGTCTGAATGTTGACTGTATTGGGACAAACACAAACACCCAGTCGCCGAGCCGGAAGAATTAATCACACACGATTCAAATCCCGACCCGACCGGGAATCGAACCGGAGAGCCTCTGAATCAGCAAAGGAGTCGGGCTGTGGATTCTTGAACAGTACTACTACCAAAATGTTTTCATTCCGTACACTAATCAGGTACGGTGGACCTCCTAGTGGATGACTCCCTGTCTCAGACCAGGAAATGTGTTGCGATGATTTGGGATGCAGGGAAGGTGAGGGCGGAATGGCCGTCACCTATAAAAAGAACTGTCCCAGCATTCGCCGTAGTAACGAGATGGGAAACCACGGAAAGCCGTTCTCGGGACAGCCGACGGTGGAACCAGCCCATCGCCTCCCGAATGCAGAGCTGTAAAGCCACAATAAAGCCGTGGCAACTATTAGCTACTCTGCTCGGTGTCAAACAGCACTGCCAAAGGTAATGAAGTTATAGGGAAACCACAAAAACCTTGGTGGTGCTAAAATGAGGCATTCTATAGTCGTAATATTGAAAGATGCGCTCCGACAGTTCTTACAGGGACGTCCATTTACTGCCTGTCTGGGGGGGGAGGGAGAGGAAGAAGGGGGCATGGTTCCCGTGTAAACGAGGGCGGATCCACTGCCGTTGCCATGGAGATAAGCCTGATCGCCTGCTCGAGTTGCTTGGAGTTGCCAAACCTCTCACTTTTGAGTTATGTACAACAGAACAGAGCGGTCTGAACTAACAAACAAGTGAGTCGGAAGTGAAGGGAAGGAGAAAGGAATGCAGGAATGTGGCAACACCGTGCAATGCCACGTGCATTGCTCCTTCTTCCAGCCCTATCTATCAAAACGACTCTTTCAATATTACGGGTAAAGGCAAGACGAGGAGTGAGATAGTTTGCCATTAATTTCCTCGAAGATCCAGAAAAACCTGTTCCAGTACCCTCTGAGTGATGACTTTCATAGTGTTCGGACATTCAAGCAGTGCTCTGAATGTCCATTACTAACAACCACCTACATCTGAGCAGCTACCATATTGTCGCCGCCATAAATAAGGCTGAGACTTTAGAGAAAGCTATATTTTGCTCTGTTCTGTGTCAAGGGGATGATGCAAAAAATACTCTGTCCGTCAATATATAGCACCGGGTGGTATAAGAAATGTAAAACACATAGACCTAAATTCAAAAATAATTTGAATTGAAAGTCGAGTTCGAAATCTCTGAATGTTAACGAGCAAGAACAACTCATTGATCACACTAGTGATTCTCCATTAACAAATACATTTATTTTAAGGAATTGTCTTTATCGAAGTTTTGAACGAAGTCAACAACTAGTGTACATCTTAATACCTTTTGCAACAACTAACTTACGCGAGACAGGTTTCTCTGCTTTGGCAGCAATTACTGTAAGAAAAAGTATCTTAGATTTGCCATAATCTGATATTGGTTTACGTTTTGATAGACTTTGATACGAAAAATAGAACTTCCCGTCACAATGAACAGTGACCACTTAATATTTAAATTTCTTTGCAGAGGAAAATTTAGTGACATGTTACTTTAATATACATAGTTACATTTGAATAATATACACAGGTCAGTTTAGAAGTATTGAAACAATTTCTGTTTCCGAGGACTAATATTGTGATACTTGAGTCTTGTATAATAACCGCTAGCTTGAGTAGTATGAACAAAACTAGTAAATAAACTAAAGAAAAATTGGAAGATGACTTCTATTTTGATAAAGAAATTGTAGTGGGGAGGGGTTTTACTGAGCGGAGTGGCCGCGCGTGTTAAAACACAACGGCTATAGAACAAAGCTGTGCAATCAGCGATGTGTTGGGCCGTAGGCTGTCCTGCGAATATTTTTTGTAGTTTCGCATTTTTCACTTTCAGACAAATGCCGGAACAATTTCAAGTCATAGGCCACAGCGGCTTCCTTCCACCTCCTCACTAAATTTCATTCACCATCAATCATTTCATCTTCATTTGCTACCCAACTGAGTTTGGCGTCAGGAAGGGCATCCGGTCGTAAAAATATGACATGCATATCATCTCACCTCATTCTCAACCTCGTAGCAAGAAACAGGACTAAGAGGTAAACAAACAACAAACACTGAAAACGGGGTCTAATCAGGTGGAATCCAGAGGCGAAACGTTGGAGAGCCATACAAAGATAGTCAGTACATCGAAAATGTCTTTTTTTTATTTTTGATAGTAATAAGGTTTTAATTTTTTTAAACGTGCAGCAGTTTTGCAGAGTGTCGATTCTCGCTAAAATAAAAGTATCAGTAATGTTTTAATTAAAATAGAACTATGCTGCCGGGCTGAGTAGCTCAGGCGGTGGAGCGCTGGCCTTGCGAACCCAGTTCGGTGCTATTTGAAGGTGCTCAAGTACGTCAGCCAAGTGTCGGTAGATTTACTGGCACGTAAAAGAAGAACTCCAGCGGACAAAATTCCGACACCTCGGTGTCTCCGAAAATCGAAGGAGTAGTTAGTGGGACATAGAAACAATAACATTATTAATAGAACTACGCTGTTATCTGCAATACAATTGTTCATATGGAAAATAATGGGCGTATAGTCTTCATAATTCAACAAGTATTTTCAGTACAATGAAAGGTATTCAAATGAATCCAATTTTCCAGCCGTGCACCTTCTTAAGGCACAGAGAGAGGGAGAGGGAGTCAGTACTCAATTTTTATGTCGTCGGTATTCTAGGTGCTTAATGTCCTTTCGTGACTATTAGCTTTAAGGTTTGAGGAAACACCAACGTACTGATATTTTGTCTTGAAAAGTGGTTCCTTAACCCTACAAGGACCACGGGGCGGGAGGGGGGGGGGGGGTAGTGGCGGTGCCTCTGAGGCCCACAGTCATAATAAATTACTTCTTGTAATGAGATATACGTTTTGCAATGCTAGTAAAGAAATCAAATTGCTATTTTGAGTCATAACGAATATAACAAACTAAATAATTTTCAACATTTCTCTTTTTTTTTTTTTACCTTAAAATGGTAATCAAAAGCTGTGTGGGCCTGCGAAGCCTTCCCTTGGTCCAAGTGAAGATCAATTTGTCTATATATAATTTCCATTGATCTTCACATCAATCTTGCCCAAGTTCGTTCCAATAATGCACAAAAATGACAATAAAGTCACCTCCGTACAGGCCATGAAGGCCCTTGGAGGAGTGGAAGGTAAAGGCTTCCACCATTGTTAACCGCAGCACGTGATGAGGTAGAGTGGTTAGCTCTACGCCCGGCCGCCTTTGCCTCCAGGAATTAACCTGGTACTCATTTTTGGTGTAGGCTGAGTGAACCTCCGGAAGTGGAAATCTCGTTTCTTAAATGTTACGACTTCCTGACGGGGATACAAACCCACGTCCTTCCGGGCGAACCGAGCCTTTATCGCCTCGGCCAGGCAGCCCCTACAAAAATGATAACTATGATTCAAAATCAAGAATGGCAACACCGAGATTATTGAAGCGACAAGACTGCTTACTGTTAGATTAGCATTTAGTGGGTACTTGTAATGTTACAAATAAAAGAGTCTGTTTACGTATTGTTCCTTAGGTAAATGAAATGAAATGAAATGAAATGAAATGGTGTATGGCTTTTAGTGCCGGAATGTGTCCGAGGACTTCGGCTCGCCAGGTACAGGTCTTTTGACTTGACTCCCGTAGGCGACCTGCGCGTCGTAATGAGGATGAAATGATGATGAAGGCGACACATACACCCAGTTATCGCGCCAGAGGAATTAACCAATTATGGTTAAAATTCCCGAACCTGCCTGGAATCGAACCCAGCACCCCTGTGACCAAAGGCCAGCACGCTAACCATTTAGCCATGGATCCGGACGTTCCTTAGGTGATGCAGAAGCTGTGAGTCAACATGAGTCGAAATACATTTAACGCTGAAGAAATAAACGGAATGTTGGAAGAGGAGGACGATGTGGAACAAAATATTTTTGAATTTTCAGACAAAGAAATTCGTGATTCATTTGCGTTTGTGACTAATATTTGGATGGATTTAATTTTGGGGCCAAATGATATTAATGATAAAGATTATTATGATCATGAGAGACATTCCTTGGCAAATAACTCTATGACAGAAGCAATAAAACTGTAATCTGCTTAAAATATGAGCCGGGAAATAACGCTGACCGACAGGAAAAATATTCGTGATTGATTTGTGTTTGTCACCAACATGTGGGCGAATCGAATTTCAATTTAATATTTTATACTGAAGTTTTCCTTACAAATTATTCACTAAATGCTGTTTCAAAATTTATGTCGGTAGAATCCAGGTTTATTACATATTCTTTAGAATGGGCCTTAGAAGCCAGCCCCCCCCCCCCCCCCCACTGTTCCACCGTGTAATAAACAAACCTCAGTCCATGCAGGGTTAAGGTGTATGTGGTTTTCTGGCACTCCTACAATACCATACAGTCGTGTCGGCGTTTTAATCCCTCAAATTCATGTGCACGATGCGCGCACCAAACTAAACACATAACGAATTTTAGTTCTGAACATGGTGCTTTACAGGCTCACATAACATTAATTCTTGGATATCTTGAATGATCGAGTTCGAGAGTACAATTATCTATAGATTATCTAGAATTTGAGGTTCTAAACGTGTTCATAATCTTACCGAATATGAGTGCAGAGTGCATGAAGAGAACGCCATAAGCGCTACTTGGAGCCGCATATGAAATAACAAAGCAGGCGTTAGCCAGCTGGAAGAGAAGATGCTGTGGCTTTCTCCACACATCACACCACGGTAGAGTACCTGAAACACAGAAGGAAATAAGATTTTAGTTAGTTAGTTAGTTAATAAGTAAGTAAGTCTTCCATTTAGTTTTTCATTCGCATTAGCAACGTGAACCTGTCACTGACGGCCGAGAGTCTCGCGTGAGGAACAAGAATACGATACAATATATTGGAAATGAAAGGTGAGGCCAATGTGTTTCAGAGAACAAACGAAATAAGAATAGGAAGAAGTAATAAGGTAATGTGTGTGTAGTTTTTTAACTGCGTGGTCGGTGAGACAGTTACTTTTATTTTTGTATTTTTTTGCTAGTGGCTTTACGTCGCACCGACAGAGATAGATCTTATGGCGACGAGGTGACACAGTTACTCTGACAAAATAGACATTTGGGTTGATATGTTCATATGTAACAGGAGATAGCTTGTACGTTATTGCGTATGTTATTCAGTATGGTATGGACATACAGTATATATTACCGAGCGAGTTGGCCGTGCGGTTAGGGGCGTGCAGATGTAAGCTCGCATCCGGGAGATAGTGGGTTCGAACCCCGCTGTCGACAGCCCTGAAGATAGTTTTCCGTGGTTTCCCATTTTCACGCCAGGCAAATGCTGGGACTGTAGTCTACCTTAATTAGTTAAGGCCACGGCCGCTTCCTTCCCATTCCTAGGCCTTTCCTGTTCTATCGTCGCCATAAGACCCATCTGTGTCGGTGCGACGTTTTTTAAAATCATGGACTTAAACAAGCATTACAGTATATCGTATATTTTGTATATTAGTCTTGTCTTAATCCGTTTACCCTCCAGCGTTGGTTTTTCCCTCGGACTCAGCGAGGAATCTCACCTCTACCGCCTCAAGGGCAGTGTCCTCAAGTGTGAGATTTTTGGGTCGGGGATACAACTGGCGAGGAGTACCGGTACCTCTCCCAGGCCGCCTCTCCTGCTATGCTGAACAGGGGCCTTGTAGAGGGATGGGACGTTTGGAAGGGATAAACAAGGAAAAGGGAAGGAAGCTGCCATGGCCTTAAGTAAGGAAAAGTGGGAAACCACGGAAGACAATTTCGAGGATGGATGAGGAAGGAACTGAAACCCCCTCTACTCAGTTGATCTCCCGAGGCTGAGTGGACCCCATTCCAGCGCTCGTACTACTTTTCAAATTTCGTGACCGAGCCGGGAATCGAACCCTGGCCTCCAAGGATGGCAGCTAATCACAACAACCACTATACCACAGAGGCGGACTTGTATATTAATAAGATTTAAAAGTGTATTTTCTGTCAGTTTCAACAATAATTTTATAACGTTTCTCGGGTGGTTGGTGTGTTGCGTATATACAGTATGACGAAATGCGTATTAACATCATCACAAGTTTACAGTCCTTGTGCCAGATGAATATTAGCCAAATGCAAATAAAATCCCCAGTTTGATCGGGAATCGAATCCGAACCCGTCCGAACCATTCGGCCAAGAAGTGGAACTCTCATATATCATCTCATTAAACAAGTGAAATAATCCGTGTGTATGGGCAACAGAGCCACGTTGTAACGAAGGCACCGTTGCCTTGCGATTTAAATATGAGCCCAATTCTCATTCCACTACCAAGTGCAAGACTAAAAGAAAGCCGTGGCATCGACAGCCCCTAAGGATTCTTGGTTGCCATCCCAAAGGCCTGCAGCTATTTGAGTGCCACGTGGTCAACGTGACAACATGCTCAACCATCACTTGGCTTTCGTCCGCCTCCGTAGCGTAATGGTTAGTGTTATTAGCTGCCGTCCTCGGGGTCCCGCCCCAGGGGCTCTGAAATTTGGAGGGTGGGTTGGCGACCACGGGGCCCTTAGCTGAGTCCTGGCATTGCTTCCTCTTACTTGTGCCAGGCTCCTCACTTTCATCTATCCTGTCCGACCTCCCTTGGTCAACTCTTGTTCTTTTCCGACCCCGACGCTATTAGGTTTGCGAGGGCTAGGGAGTCTTTCATTTTCACGCCCTTCGCGGCCCTTGTCTTTCTTTGACCGATGTCTTCATTTTTCGAAGTGTCGGATCCCTTACATTTTTCCCTCTGATTAGTGTTATATAGAGGATGGTTGCCTAGTTGTACTTCCTCTTAAAACAATAATCACCACCACCACCACCTCGGGGTCCCGGGTTCAATTTCCACTACTGCCAGAAATTTAAAAATGGCAGGTGGGCTGCTATGTGGTTGAAATGGTACACGCAGCTCACCTCCATTTGGGTTATGTCTGAAAAGAGCTTCACTACCTCGGTATGAGGACACGAGTTAACTTGTCCGGTTCCATGGCTAAATCGTTAGCGTGCTTGCCTTTCGTCCCGAAGTTTCCGGGTTCGATTCCCGGACGAGTTGGGGATTTTAACCGTAATTCATCGTTAGAATTCATCACAGATAGACCCCATCCTCAAAGACGCTCAGATCACCTATACGGTGTCAACTAGAAAGACCTACACCAGGCCTCTTCGGAGGCCACACGCCATTAAATTAACCTAAAAGCCAATACCAGAAACATAAATGAACAGTAGGTAAATAAAATAGGGATAATTACATCAAATGCTTTTACTTCACAATGTAAATTGAAGAAATAGCTCAACCGGACGAATGAAGGTAAAAACAAAGGACTGGGTATGTTACAACAAAGTGAGTGACCAAACAGAGCTCTCATTTGCGTTAACACGCTAATGTACAAAGCATCGTGATGAGAACTGCCGCAGTTGTCGAACACACAAAGTGTGCAGGCAATTGGAAATGAGAAATAACGCACAGTGGCATTTGGCAATACTGCGTTGCAGGGCTGTTAGTAGCGAAACTTTATGACTATGACATTGTTCCAAATGGGACGAAATCCAGATAGTAGGGATATAAAAAGGGCAAGAGCAATTTGCACTCTTAAAAGAGGCTTTTTGCTTTCCTTCCTTTTGGCACCGAGTATCGTAATCTTGTCTCTCCTTATTTATTGTAAGCATGTTCCCAGGACTATGTCCAAGAAAATCGATGTAATCGTTCAAGAATTCAATGAATGTTGTGGCAATAGCTCCTTCTGTGGTTGACTGGTAGAGTATCGGCCTCCGGATCCCAAGATTGCGGGCTCAAACCTAGTTTGGGATGTACACCCCCCCAACCCCCACGCAATTATTTCACACATTTTTGGAACACCTGGGTAGTTAAAGTAGGTTAAACATTGTGCCAAAACAACAGCTCTCCATCCAACTGATATCGTGAAACAGTAACATGCCTCTTATTAGACGACATGATGTAACATTATCTTGCTTGTGGTTTAACACATAGAAGGTTTTCGGCGACGCAAGGATGGGAAAGGGCTAGGATTCGGAAGGTAGCAGCCGTTGTCTTAATTAACGAACAGCCCCAGCAATTGTCTGGCGTGAAAATGGTAAACCACGGAAAACCATTTTCAGGGCTGACGATAGTGTGGTTCGAACGCACTATACCCCAGGGTGCAAGCTCACGGCTATATTCCCTTAACCGCGTTGCAAACTCACTCGGTTTGATGATAATTGAAATTAAGTCTAGTAGATTAAATTCAAGGATCAAACAATTCTTCCTTTTTCGCGACTGTACGTGCATATCTAGAGAAGGGCTGAACAGAATTTAATGAAAATGTTACTTAAGATCAGGAGAGAATACACTACTATCTAGGCTATAAATATTTTTATTCAAGGAAGGTGAAACAGTCTAGGGCGAGGTCTGAATCGTAATTTTGCAATAACTCCGTTAATACTGGTCTGATCAATAAAGGCTACTTTACAAAATTTACAGAAAATTCAATTTCTTCCCAGCCCTAGCCCTTTCCTATCACATCGTCGCCATACTGTCTGTGTCGATGCGACGTAAAACATATATATCAACAAAATATAATTCACCTGTGAGACAAAACCCTGCGGATACCCACAACAAACATTATATCTACAGGATGTTTCATAAATGCAGGCATAATTTCAGGGTTGGATTCCTCACATATAGAGAATGAAGAAAGTGTATATGAACATAGGTACGGAAATCCTTTCTTGGCCTCCACAATCACCTGATCTAAACAGGTTTAAATTCTATATGTGGGGTTACGCAAAATATTTGGTGCACGTGACTGCTCTGGAGAATGAAGCAACACTCATGGTAGAATTTCCAGGTCCTTTCAAACAGTACCTACAACACCATACGAAGAAGCGGACATTCTGAACACCTCTTGTAAAGTAATTATTGGGGTAAATCAGTACATGCAACCTAGTTCACATCACGTGAGTTTCTAGCCCATGACAGAGTCTAATAATATCTTGGAAAATAGCCATTTCCGGACCCGTGATTATTTACACTTTACCGGGTGAGTTGGCCGTGCGGTTAGGGAAGCGCAACTGTGAGATCTCATCCGGGAGATAGTGGGTTCTAACCCCACTGTCGGCAGCCCTGAATATTGTTTTCCATGGTTTCCCATTTTCATACCAGGAAAATGCTGCGGCTATACCTTTTAAAGCCACGGCCGCTTCCTTCCCACTCATAGCCCTTTTCTATCCCATTGTCGCAATAAGGGCCTATCTGTGTCGATGTGACATAAAGCAAATTTTGAAAACATATATTTACACTTTTTTCTTTTCTTTTTTCTATATATATAGACACGAAGAAAATTAAAATACGAATTTAAAAAATATGTCTAAAGTACAGGAAAAACTCTCATTCTCTTATTTTATATAGACAGATGAGAGTGTCATTCAAGTAACTGTCGAACCTAATTGGAAAACGCTGAATTATCCTTGTAGGACAACTATATCCGTCTACGAGTGAACGACCAATACAAGGGCATGGTTTGTTTGTATACATTCTTTCTTCACGTACGCCATATAGAACGAGGAAGTCCAGCAAAGAAACCAAAGTAGTTCACAACATTAGAACTAGGTCAGCAGTTTTTATTAAGTGATGGAGAAACTGGAAGATATAACAGTTGAGATTTTCCATTTCACGTTGATTTTAACACAGAACGACAAATTAAAGAAAATGCAATTACAGTTTAATATCTTCAACTGCATCCCATCGCTGCTTCTCTACTGATTATCATGAGAAAGATATTAAGTTGACAGGAAGTAAATTGGTGCGCTAGTTTATTCGTTATATTCGTGCAGCAAGAAAAAAAATGTTACTAACTTTATCATACTAAGAATGAGCACACTGTTGGCCAAGTGACCAAGTTTGTGAACAGAGAGTGAAACAATATTTTCTGGCGAAAATCCAGGTTTTCCTTCCGTATACAATATTAATGTAATTAAAACTGATATAGAATTTATGAGCTATTTCGTTCTGTTGTTACGTAATGTTAAACTTCGTTCCTATTATATACAATGCCACACAGTTTGAGAGCTTAGAATTCTACGAGTTGTAGAAGAGGTGTCACTTTTTGAATGCAGTTAGTGTAATAATTGATATCTAGTGTATTAGTGAAATAAGTGAAGTTAATTTCTGAAAATTGAAAATTAAATGTCTTTATTTAAGAGGAGTAAGGTGACAAATTTCACGATTTTTCAGCTTTTCATCCTATAAAGTACTTCGAATTTCTCCATTAAATGGTAAAGATGTTTGTTCTTGAAACGAGCTTTTTATGTTTAACTAAGTTATCGTACAAATACGTCATACTTCACAAGTTTTTTTGAGTCCCCTGCATTTCCGAAACTAGCGTAGTAGAACTAGCACTAGAAACTATCAGAGATGATTATAGTTTTCATAACTACCGAGCGAGCTGGCCGTGCGGTTAGGGGCGCGCAGCTGTGAGCTTGCATTCGGGAGGCAGTGGGTTCGAACCCGACTCTCCGCAGCCCTGAAAATGGTTTTCCGTGGTTTCCCATTTTCACACCAGGCAAATGTTGTGGTTGTACCTTAATTAAGGCCACGGCCACTTCCTTCCCACTCCTAGCCCTGCCCTGAGCCATCATCGCCATAAGACCTATCTGCGTCGGTGCGACGTAACACAAATTGTAAAATAATAATAATAATAATAATAATAATAATAATAATAATAATAATAATAATAATAATAATAATAATAATAATAATAATAATAAACAAGTTTTCATTCATTTCGTCATTTAGATTGGTAGTATTAACGTAATAAATCTGGCAACCTGGAGTGAAGTACTTCGTTTGCAATTCAGGGCTTCGCTATGATTATTTGTAATGGATTCATTTGATTGTAGATTCTAACATTGGACATTTTAATGTGATATGTACATCTATCTTACAAACTACAAAATGGATAATATTTAACTGTGTATCAAAATAATTAATAGATGCCACTGAACCAAAATTGTAGCAAATAATTTCTCATTACATGAATTAGAGACATTCATATAATATCTGCGAAATTGCTATAAAACCTCTGTCGGCGTTGCTGCAGTCACATTTGCCCATGTTCTTGAAGCCTGTCTACAAGGCGAACATTTACGGAACTCGTGCCGTCATGCAGTCAGATCATCCATCGCCAATGCGTCGAAGGAGAAAGGGTATATTATGTATGAAGAGGTACGTGGTCTATCCACCCATGGAAACAATCTGACATCGTTGCTTTTCAGCCATATTCTCCCCCATGGATGCACTATATACCGCACCAACAGATTCGAGAACTCAACAGCCAACCTGAAGACGTATAAAAGAGACGTAAGTACGAACCTACAGTTAAATAGTTCCGAGAAAAATATGTCGAGTAGGCCTATATGACTGTAATATTGGTTTAATTGTAGGAGCCACTACTACTGATTAGTGCAAAAGGTTCTGTGTCACGAAAGTTTTTTCCCAACAGCTGCTTTAAGTGCACTAAAACGTTACATTGGAATGCTTTGGAACCATACTTTGGGCCTCAACGGAACTGTTCCTTAACGGTCTTGTCACGTACTTAGTCATCTTTTCTATTGCTTTCCGAGAATTTACTTACACACTTAAAAAATTCCTATTTGGTAGTCTTTGTCATCTTGGTAACCTGTAAATATTACAGGAATGTTTTGAAATAAATAAAAATAAATACAGCAAATCAAAAATCTATATAATATAAATACGTTCACGTAATTCTACTTCACTGAACTTACGATAGACATTAGAAACACATCTAAATATCTCAAAGTTCTAACCGGACAGGTTTCAGATATACTGGCCCATAAATATGACGTTTTCTAACGTTGGAGAGATAGGACAGTTCAGTTCCCCTTTGTAAGTTAATTAGAAGGAGGACCATAGGTGCATTTAGATGTAACTAACTGCCACTAAAATTGAAATTAATCAATGAGTGTAAGATAATCTAAATAATAACAAAGAAGAATACAACTATTTATATAAGAAACTTATATTTCATAAAGAAAATACCGTACAGTTAAAAATTAACGCCTAAGAAGCAGGCATATTTGGAGGATGTTGAATCAGTTCAAGAAGTCGACAGAGGACCACCTATTACTACAGCAGAGTTTGATCAGCACTCTCCAAACTAAAATAGAACAAAGGCACCGGTGTGAATGCCATTCCAGCAGAACTCCTGAAAAACTGTGTTGATACCATGAAAAACAATTTCTTTAAAGTGATTATTGAATGCTACGAACAAGACACCTTACGATTATTGAATGCTACGAACAAGATACCTTACCAACTGATTTTTTCAAAAGTAGAACATTTACACTCCCCAAAAAAGGAAATACATGCGATTGTTAAAATTATAGAACATTAGCGATCCTTTCCTACGTTTCTAAAATTTTACTTATCATTATTAAAGACAGAAGGAAGAGAGAACAACATTTGGATAACGATAAATATGGCTTGAGAACACTGAAAGGAGCTAGGAGGCTATATTAGCATTACTTCAAATTTTGGAAATAAGGATAGAAGTCAACAGGAAAACTTATGTGGCATTTATTGACTTGGAATAAGCCTTCGATAATGTTGAGTAGAAATTGCTTTCTCAAGTAATGGGGAATATGGGACTTGACTGGAAAGATAGGCGCCTTATTCTGAATGTAAATCTCAAACCACGGAAGTTAATATTAATGGCACTACAAGAGAAGAAAAATGAGAAGAGGAGTACGATAAGGTTGTCCACTGTCACCATATTTCTGTAACCTGTTCATAGCAAATGCAGTTAGAGAAACGAAACAGCGTACTAAAGGGGTGAATTTTAATGCCATTCATGTGCACAGTATCCGCTTTGCAGATGATATTGCAAGGTGAGGTAATTCAGAAAAGGTTATGAGTAAGATGCTAAGAACATTCAACAAACCCTTAGAAACATTTAAGCTAAAAATAAATACAAACAAAACAAAATTAATGATAGTAGACAAAAGAATCCTTCAGGTTGAAAAAACTTACAATAAAATAACACACCGATAGAACAAGTCAAAGAATTCTCCTATTCGGGTAGTGTAATTACCTCTGATAACAGGTCCCATTCGGAAAAGAAAAGAATAGTGGTAGCAAAACAAGCATTCAGAAATAAGGAAAACTTATTGCTAAACAACCATCTCAGTTTGGAGATCAGAAAATCATTCCTCAAGACCTTTGTTTGGAGTGTGCTACTGTATGAATGCGAAACCTGGACATTAGGGAAACAGGAAGAAACACAACTTGACGCTGCAAAAATGTGGTTTTGGAGAAGAATTACAAAAAACAAGTCGGATGGATAAAGAAGACCTTGTTTTAAAGAAAGTAAAAGGTCGATGTTTATTAAAAACGGTAAAGAAGAGTAAAACAAAGTACCTTGGACACGTACTGAGACATGACTCTCTTCTCCAAAGGATCATTGAAGGTAAAGTACTGGGAAAGAGATCCAGGGGAAGACCAGGATGTCATACATCAGGAACTCCGTCGGTGAACTGGCATGTGGTTCATATTGCAACATGAAGAGGCTAGCAGAAGATCGTCAGATTTGGCTACAGCAACAAGGCATTGCCTTTAGTAAATGATGATGGATGATGAACATACAGGGGTATGCATTCCTTTTAACATTTCAGAAAATTGAATCCGCTTCAACAAATTCATCTTCACACACTACCAAAGTCGAAAGATGTCAATAGAGACAGTAAGCAGAAGAAGAAGAAGAAGAAATATATATGTAAATTTCTCCGCTGCACGCAAAAGCATAGAAACATGGATATATTTTTGGGCTTAGAAGGCGAGAGAGGGAATACAGATTGTTTGGTTGCTCCCCTCTTAGTAGCCTCTTACGACTTGCACGGACACAGAAAATGTATCCTTTCACTCCACCCACAGCGGAGACAAAATGTTCCGATAAATCGAAAGCAATATGTAGCATCATGGTCTACGTCCAACAGTATGGCAGCACACAACATTCCCATCCCATGCCACAAGATAGCTCCACCCACCAAAATAGTCGCTGATTTAGCACGCAATTTGATGGCCATAAATATCCTCAAGAACCTCGTTTATCCGGCCCTCATTAATTCGGATCTCCGGTTTATCCGGATCGAAAATAATTAAAAATGTATTTTTACTTGTACAGTATTTCTTTTACGGCGTCGACTCTTCTTGAATGTCTTTTCCGCCAAGGATAGTTAACGACAGGAATTGGAAGTAATTCGGCTACTGTCTATCAATGGTACCGTCTCGGCGTTCACCTGGAATTGAGAATGGGAAACCATGGAAAACCATTCCCAGGACGGCCGAGATGAGATTCGAACCCACACTCTTCTGAATGTAACGCACTATTAATTCACTGATGGTGAATTCGAAAAAGAAACCAGCGCTCCATCAGAAGAACAACAATGCAGCTGGACAAACTGATGGTGTATTTAGAAACCATGGCTGAAAACACACCGGCAGAACCGTTGTTAGTAAAACGTCTTCGTGATCGTGCTGCGTGCAAACGCTGTTCAAGTGTAAGACTAAAAAAAACTCGCACATTATTTTAGTCCATAAAACAGAGTCGTAAATGTACGAAAAGTCTTCTGATATTTTTTGTGCAATTGAAAACAGGTATTACTATACAACTTATATTCATAGATTATATAACATGTACTGTATTTGTTAGTTTTTAAGTGTTTTCAGGTTTATCCGGATTTTCGATAATCCGGATCGGTTCCGGTCCCACTTAATCCGGATAAACGAGGTTCTTGTGTACTATGAGAAAACATCTACTCCCCTTCGGTGAAGATAACCATGTGTAGTGGCTTTCCTGTGACCTAGACGAAACAGCAGCCAAAGACAGTGGAAACTCGTTTAAAATATTTGCACCTACTGTAGGCTATACAGTATAGAAGGCAGTGCTCTGGCACACGATAATAGCGTAAGGGAGATGATGACGAAGACTGGTTGCCTGGTTAAAACAGTGGCGGTTTTCTGTCCACGTAAACTGATAACGCTAATTCCTGATAGACCTCCATCCATAAAAACATATCTATAATAATAACAATCATACTCATCGTATGGCCTCAACTACCATGTACAGAAATTTTAAGTTGATGCCATATAATCATGTTGCTCCTCAACTTCGACGTTCCATTTTACTTTACCAGATGGCAGAGTGACACGGAACTCCTTTGGGGGACCTATGACTGAATTTTTAATTAATTTGTATTGTGAACACCAAATGTGTCACCAGAGATGTTTCACATGCCAACAAAATGGCGCCGATATCATCATCTTCTTCCGCTGCTTCTCCTACCCGGTTTCATGGTGGAATGCCCTTTCTGACACGAACTCCATGTGGAGGGACGTATTCACTACTCCGTACTTCTGTGGTATTCGGTAGTGTTGTGTGTTGCGTGTACTGTAAATAAGAAGAAGTATATTCGGACGAACACAATCATCCAGTGTCCGAATCAGAGAAATTAACTATGCGCGGTAAAAAACCGAATCGGCCGGAATCAAACCTGGGACCCTCTGAACCGAAGACCGAGACGCTCACCAATCAGCCAAGGAGCCAGACGTCATTTCATAATCAAAACATAGACATTTTGAGACAAGAAAGTATTTCGTAACCGAGCAAGTAGCTGCACGGTTTGAGTCACGTAACAATCAGTTTGCATTCTGAGATAGTAAATTCGAACCCCCACTGTCGGTAGCCCTGAAGATGGTTTTTCGCGGTTTCCTATTTTCACACCAGGAAAATGCTGGGGGCTGCACCTTAATTAACGCCGCACCATTTCCTTCGCCTCCTAGCCCTTTCCTATCCCAGCGTCGTCATGAGATCTACAGTATCTGTGCCGTTGCGATGTAAAGCCAATTGTAAACAAAAAGTCTTTCGTGTATTCAAGATCTGGGCAGAGACATGAATAATCAGGCCATATCCAACGAAACCTGTGAAGGATTCGACATAAACTATGCGGCACAGAACGACAGTGATACGTGATGATACAAGACTGGACAAAGGTGTCAATCCCTTCCAAGGATGCACGTCAACGAACAAATGGAAAAATACCACTAAGACTGAATCCAGCTAGTTGTTGCCTTTTTGTCGCAAAGATACTTGAAAATCCTTTTTGTTAATCTGGAATCATCCATTCTGTAAATATTGTGAAAAAATTGTGTATAAATTGTGTATAAATTGTGAACAGAGAGAAGCCATCAAGATGGCAAACGTGCTTTTCTTTCATTTTCTCGTTTTCCGTTCTTTTACTATTTACTTTACGTCGCAACGACATAGATAGGTTTTATAGCGACGATGGGATACGAAATGGCTAGAAGTAGGGAGGAAGCGACCGAGGCCTTAATTAAGGTACAGCCCCAGCATTTGCCTGGTGTGAAAATAGGAATCTACAGAAAACCATCTTCAGCGTTGCTGACAATGGGATTCGAACTCACTATCTGCCGAATGCAAGCTGATAGGTACGTGAATCAAACCACGCAGTCACCCGCTCAGTGCAAATGTTTGTTCTGTCCTCTCTGTGTTAGGCAGGTCTCAGGACAATACTTTCTGTCGGCACTGCCACATAGTGCACGAAACATTTGCATATATCCCGGCCATCTGCCCCACACGGAAGAGCTGAGAAACCACCACAGAATGCCACATGATCACGAACTCTCTGAGAGATTACAGCTTTTTACAGTTCACGAGAAAGTCTCCAGTCTGGGAACCGATGAGAGTAACTGGCGTAAAGACATGATAGTCTTTCAATTTGTCAGCAAACGTGGGATCATTTTAGACCCTTTGATACGCTTCAAAAACTCAGATCGGTCAACTAGATGAAGTAGACGCCGAGAAGAGATGCATTTACCAGACAACTGCATCCTTCTATAAAACTAGAGTTGGGAAGTAATTGAGTGATAGTAATCGAATTATTTGTAACGAATAAGTCATTTCTACTTGTAATCGATACTTTTAACAAAATGCAGTTTTTACTCGTAATTAGCTTCATGTCCGCCTCTGTGGTGTAGTGGTTAATGTGATTAGCGGCCACGCCCGGAGGTCCGGGTTCCACTCCCGTCTCTGCCACGAAATTTGAAACATGGGGCGAGGACTGGAACGGGGTCAACTCAGCCCCGGGAGGTCAAATGAGTAGAAGGGGGTTCAATTCCCACCTCAGCCATCCTCGAAGTGGTTTCCCGAGGTTCCCACTTCTTCTCCGGGCAAATGCTGGGATGATACCTTTCTTTCTTTCTTTCTTTCTTTCTTTCTTTCTTTCTTTCTTTCTTTCTTTCTTTCTTTCTTCCTTGCCTATCCCTTCCAATCTATCCATCCCCAACAAGGCCCCTGTTCAGTATAGCAGGAAAGGCCACCCGGACGAGGTACTGTTCCTCATTCCCAGTTGTATCCCACGACCAATTTAGAAAGTTCCAAGGCAGCATGTTTAGTCCCGCTTAGTGATGATAGCCACTGTCTCTGTGCTAAAAGAACACAAAGTGAAGTAAAAGCTTTTTCCTTGCAAACTTTTGTGTCAACCCATCCCCATACGAAAAAAAGGATGTCAGTAATTTCCTGAAGGCTCGTGTTATGTGAAGTAATTTTACTGATTATTTAATTGAAAAAGTAATTGTAATTGCGTAAAATATTTCTCAGGTAACTGCATTTCAACCCAATTACGTTTATTCTTACTTTATACAAAACTGTATAAAACATTATAAGACTTTATTTCTATCTATGGACTCACAGTTTTAGCTCATGCATCGATATCCAACCTTCTTGTACAATATTTGGAAAAAATAATAATTTTATGACATCACAATACGAATACTTAACCAGTTGTGACCGTAAGGAATTCGTATTTACATGCAGGTTTCATGCCTTTTTCACGTATACTTCGCAACTGATTAGTATTGTCCTGTCCTACTCCATGGCTAAATGGGTAGCGTCTTGGCCTATGGTTCAAGAGATCCCGGTTTCGATTCTCGGTTGGGTCGGGGATTTTTAACCTTCATTGGTTAATTCCGATGGTTCGGTGGCTCTGTGTGTGTGTGGGGGGGGGGTGAGTGAATGTGGTGTGTGTGGGGGGGTGCCGTCTTCAGCATTATAATTCATCGTAGATAGAGCCCCATTCTCACAGACGCACGAGTCGCCTATCAGGCGTCAATTCCAAAGACCTGCACCAGGTCTTTCCGGAGGCCATACGACATAATAATAATAATAATAATAATAATAATAATAATAATAATAATAATAATAATAATAATAATAATAATAATAATAATACCCTCACTACTACTGATAATAATAATAATAATAATAATAATAATAATAATAATAATAATAATAATAATAATAATAATAATAATAATACAGATGCCTTCTCTCTCAGAAAATTAGCGCCCATCATAGAGTAATTTTCCCTGTTTTATGTTCCCCATGTCAGAGTCACTGCATCGGGTATTGTTATTATTATTATTACTACTATTATTATTATTATTATTATTATTATTATTATTATTATTATTATTATTATTTCCGATGAGGTCTGCTAAGGAACACGTGCCAATTTCAATTCAGTTCTTCATACTTTGTTGTTTTCTCTTCCGCTCCTTCCAATATTCTTTCATCCTTTCACTATGCTGTTTCCTTCTGTCCTCGGACCACTTCGTACCAGGCTTCTTGTTCAATCTTCCTCGGAATCTTTCCATACTTACTACCCTCTTTCTAAACATTTATCTGTCCATAGTTTCTTCTTCTCTTATGTTATTTCTTTCTAAGTCTTTCTTTACTTCTTGAATCCAGCTAGTTGTTGCCTTTTTGTCCCAAAGGTACTTGAAAATCTTTTATGTTAATCTGGAATCATCAATTCTGTAAATATGTTCGAAAAATTGCAATTTCCCTTTTATGGTTTCTGTTATGTTTTCTATGTTCCTGTATATTTCATCATTATATCTTAATTTCCATACTTCTGTTGTTTTCACAGGGCCTAAGATTTTTCTCATGATTCTCCTTTCTAGTACCTCAAGTTTATATAATCTATAGTTTAGTACCAGGCATTCACTTGCATATAAGCATTCCGGTTTCACCATTGTAGTGTAGTGCCTTATTTTAAGATTTTAGATAGACACATTTTGTTATAAAAATTCTTTGTGACACCATATGCTCTTTCCATCGTGTGTACCCTTTCTTCTACTGCAGATTTGTATAAACCATTTTCTTGAATTCAGTGGCGGCTCGTGATGATAAAAATGGGTGGGGCACATTCAACATATCAGGAACACTAGGAATCGATTAAATCAATTAAATTAATCTTACCTTTTTATTTCTTGTATATCAGCTCGATTCTCCTGTCTTTGGCAGTAGCAAATTCTTCAGTTACTCGATTATTGAAGTCCGGTATGGAATGTACCATCTTCTTCTCGATCGATAACATCGCCAGTGCATTCAACCTCTCATTCCCCATGGAACTTCGCAAAAATGTCTTTATTCTTTTCAGAGTGGAGAATGACCGTTCAGATTCAACAGTCGTCATTGGTATGGTGACAATTATTTTTGAAACAATCATACACTCGGAAAATGTTCGTGTCATTCCATTTTCATAGAAAAATTGCAAAAGAGGCAAAGCACCGAATGCACGGCGAAGATTTTCACGACTGTACAAAACTTCTAATTCGGTTCGCAATTTTGGACCGTTTATCGCAGGATACAGCTTCAGCGTCGTCTGGAAGTCATGCTCAGGGAATGAATTGCAGTACTGCGGAAAGTTATCTACTGAAAAAAAGCTTAGATGCACACAGATGATCAGTGAAATGAAATCTATCATTGATGCTACTTATAATAACATCACAAACTTCCACGGCTGCCAGCCTATTGGTTGAACTGTTTGCATGATCAACGCATTGTCGTTTTCTCAGTGGCTCTATTGAAAGGCTTTCTTCCGTTTCGTAGAGTTGGCGAACATTGGCTATCGCATTAACAAAATTTGTGACAAACTCTCTCATCTTCACAGCATCAATGTCTCTTTTCTGAATGCAATCAAAGAATATTGCAACATGTGGCATAATCTTGTGATAGAAATTAAGCCAGTAGGTGAACTGAGGATCATTCGGAGTTCGAACAAATCCCGTAGCTTCAGTGGAAGATTTCCTGTCACTTGTTCCGTGGTCTCTGATATCTTCAAAACATTTTAGCAAATTATCACGATGTTCATAAATAGTGTTTACAGTACGATGTTGAAAATACCATCGTGTAGGTGGAACACTGCCTAACTTCTTATGAACTGACTCGATCAGGTAATCCATTCTTTTCGGAGATCTTGAAAAAAAAGTCCCTATACCTTGCAAGTCCTGAAAAAATATTTTGCTGTGCGAGGATGAAGATGTCGCTTTCTGAAGAATAAGATTGCCTTGATGCGCGTAGCAGTGAATATAATTTGCGTTGGGATATTTTTCTTTGATAAAACACTGAACCCCGCCCTTCTGACCGCTCATAACTGATGCTCCATCATATGTTTGACAGACTAACTTTTTAGGGAATTTTTCTACTCCAATTTCACGCAACTGTTCAAGAATTGTCGCTGCTACACCGCCGGCACTTCTATCACTGATCCCGAAATAACCCCAGAAACTTTCAAACAATTTCCCTTCGATCTGGTACCTCAAAATTATTGATAAAAGTGTTCTGCATTAATTGTCTGTAGTTTCATCAGCCTGGATGGATACAAAGTCTACATCTCCTATTTCTGATACCATATGCTTCCTACAAACAGCCAACATTGCTTCCAAAAGTTCATTTTGAACGGCCTTGGACGTTCCCTTAAACACACTTGAATTTTCTAAGTGGTCCTTCAAAACATTGTCAAGAGCAGCGGTGTAATTAATCAGTCCTTTAAAAACACCAGGGTTATCTGAATCCTCTTTCTCGTCTTGACCACGCAAAGCCAACTCAAATTCCCCACAAAATTTAATAGCATCAATGATACGCGACAAAATATATCTATTTTTGTCTACAAGCTCGTTGTGCTTTCGGATAGACACCCTATATCCATCATCGAGTTGCAACCTGATGTCAGCCTTGCCCAATACGGCAAAACTCATTTCGTTATCTAAATGAGTTTTCGACAAACAATGTTTCTTGCTCTTTTCTGGTGATGTTTTAAGTCTTTCACTCCCGTTTTTGTCCATGTTTCTTCTCCGCCGAATAATATACACGGGAAGCAAAACAGCGAATCACTTAATGGACAACCACACAGCCATTCCCACTTTTCGTACACGTTCTTATTAAAACTGCGATTGTAGGTTCTATTTTTATCTTTGAACACTTGATTTATGCTAAGCTCTGGCCTTGGTCGGCCCATTTCTTTAGCTAATAATCTGTTTTCATAATTAAGAGATTTTGTTTGTAAGTAGCTCACCTGATTCATTTTAAAAACACGTATGCTAGCACAGGAATACACTCAGATAAATCACACTAATATTCACACACTTTTCAGACTTACAATGAACATCGACACCGATGGAGACTATTACTCTAACAGACGTACAAGGTAAGCATAGGCTTGCTTTTGCGCGCGTTAATAATACATATGCCGACAAGAAAGTGCAGCTGGGTGCTATCTAGTAGGCTGTAGGAGAAGTAAGTTCAAAATACGATCTAGCGCTGAAGTGTCAAGTCGTAGAAATACTGTGACCGGGTCAAAGGAATTTGCCATAACCCCCTTTACCCCTCACAGCTCGCAGAATGAGGGGATGATGTTCAGGTATAAGAACGAGTCGGTCCCATCCGGGATTAGACCTTTACAATGTTGCCTAGTTTAGTCCAGGGCTGCTAGAACAAGAACAACCATGGTAAATCATAGCCACTTGAACTCACTGAAGGTGGTCGTGACAGTAATCGTGCATAATGTTGTTCTGATTTATAATAGTTTTAATCGGTGGAGGGGCACGTGACCATGTGACCTAAAGGCAGAACCGCGCCTGCTTGAATTGTTTCTCCCAGGTATTTGAATTTCGTTACTCTTTCCACTGGACCAATATCTGTTGCCAAAAAGTTTGGAGCATTCTTGATGTTTGTAATAAATTTTGTTTTTTTCTACGGAGATTCTCAAACCTGTCTTGTGGACTATTTCTTCCAAGAGATTGATTTGTGTTGTTGCACTTATTAGGTTTTCTGACAATATAGCGAAATCGTCTGCAAATGCTAGGCAATTTATTTCAATGCCTTTGTTTTTTCTCCCCAAAGTTACCAGCAAAATGTTATGCTCTTTAAGCTTTACGTTCCAAATTCTTACAATTTTCTCTAGAACACAGTTGAATAGAAGGGGTGACAGACAGTCACCTTGCCGTACCCCTGTATTTATCTTCGTAGGTTTGGATATCTCACCCATAAGTTTCACCTTTGAAATTGTGTCAGTAAGGGTTTCACGTATTAGATTTGCCAATTTAGTTTTCACTCCAAGTTCACGAATTGTTTTATCTATGGTTTCTCTATCAACCGAGTTAAAGGCCTTTTAAAAATCTACAAAAGTCACAACAATGTCTTTTGAATTCAGTATCCTGTGCCGAATTATGGATTTTAAGTTAAATTTCTGAACAAAATCTACCTTTTCGAAATCCAGCTTGATACTCACCCAGTTGCTTGTCAAGTGATGTTTCTACTCTATTCAACAATAATTTTGAGAATACCTTGTATGCAATTTGCAGAAGAGAGATGCCTCTATAGTTATCAACCTTTTGTTTGTCCCCTTTTTTATGCATTGGGTGTATTAGAACCACTTTCCATTCTTCTGGAATCTTCTCTGTTCTCCAAATATCTTCAAAGATTAACTGCAGCTCTTCAATGATTTTTGACTGAGACCATTTCAAAAGTTCATCTATTATATAGCCTTCTCCACTACCTTTATTATTTTTCAGATTGTTAATTACTACTTTAATTTCTTCAGCAGTGGGTGGTATATCTTCTTCCAGATTTTCAGTTGTTTGAGAGAATTCCAACTTATGGTCGGGTTCGGGGCAGTTTAAAAGTTGATCAAAGTGCTTCGCAAGCTTTCCACAATTCTCAGCATTGCTTAGGCAAAGTCTACCATTTTCATCTCTGAAGCATATGCTAGGTGCTTGATACCCCTTTAACTGACTCTTAAAAGTCTGGTAGAAGTTTCGCGAGTTATTTTTAACTAAGCTGTCTTGCAGGTCAATAATTTGTGATTTTTCGAAAGTTCCTTTAACTCCCCTTATTATTCCAGCAATGTCTTTCCTTTGCTGTTTGAATTGGTCATAGTGCTCAGTCTTTCCAGAGGATTTAAACTTTTTCCATTGTTTTATTCTCTCTTGTAATGCATCTTCACATATGTGATTCCACCAAGGTTTCTTTTTAGGTTTGACTAGCCCAAATGTTTTCTGGGCTGCATTGGTTATTTCTTTAGATAAATCTTGCCACTTCCCATGATAAGATACTTTTATTTCTTCAAGAATTGTGTAATTTGAAGTCTATTTGTGTTATATTTGTTTACTCTTTCCCTTCTTCTGTGATTTCTGTTGAGTAAGAATTTTAGTTTGATTTTAGATAAGTAGTGATCGGAATCAAATTCTCTTCTTCTTACTACCTTGACATTCATAATTTCTTTCATGTTTCTTATGGATATAGCTACATGATCCAGTTGAAATGCACCTAGTAATGGATTTGGAGAAATCCATGTTTTAGCTTTCCTTGGCAATTTCTTGAAGAAAGTTGACATTAACTTAAGCTGAAAATTTTTACAGAGGGTAATTAATCTCATTCCATTAATGTTTGTTCATTGGTGTGCAGCATATTCTCCCACTATTGGTCTATAAATTATCTCTCCTCCTACTTGGGCATTGAAATCTCCAAGTAATATCCCCACATTTGATTTTGGAATTTTAGATAATTCATCATCCAGGAGTGTCCAGAATTCCTCTACTTTATTTGGGTTCTTTTTGTCGTCTTCATTTATTGGTGCATGACAGTTAATAAAAATATGTTTATTTTTATTTTTCCAGTTCGTTGTTAAAAGAGATATCCGTTCCTAGCGGGATTTGAATTCAATTACATTGTCTAATAATCTTTTATGGACTTAAAAGGCTGTTCCCAAGAGTGGCATTCCTTTCATAATTTTAATCGCAGGTTTACCTTTAAAGATTCGATAATCTTTTGTTTCTGTCACATTCTCATCCAAAAATCTCGTCTCTTGTACTGCTAAGATTAGAATTTCGTTTCTATCTGGAAGTTCTAATTCCTTCTGTTTACCAACCTTCAACAAAGAAATTATTATTATTATTATTATTATTATTATTATTATTATTATTATTATTATTATTATTATTACTGCAATGCCATCGTGTGGAGATTTGCGCAAGGAAAATACTATAATAATAATAATAATAATAATAATAATAATAATAATAATAATAATAATAATAATAATAATAATAATAACCAAAAAGTTATTCGATTACCTGCGGAGCAAGAAGACGACAAGAAATGCGTAAAGATCTAGAGAAGTTCAACATCCAGGAAGTTCAGATGTTAGACAGTAAAACATTTAGGACCATGTTTCAAAATTTGGAAGGGTTTCAAGTCGAAATAACTACAAAGAGGGGAAGAGCCTGGATGGATGAACAAAAGAAACAGCATAGCGCCCATATTATTATTATTATTATTATTATTATTATTATTATTATTATTATTATTATTATTATTATTATTATTATTATTATTATTATTATAGATAATGAGCGAATTTCCATACATTATTTCAACGAGCCGAACACATCTTCTAGCTCGTAAGCTCAGTAGGAAGAGTTGCATAAATAATAGAGGTTTCAAAGAACCGTGCCCCTAATATTCATGCAAGCTTTTAAACAGGAACGTCGTGCGGCCTAGAAGAAGCTTTCTGTAATCTAAGCTAGTACTGATTTAAAATCCCCTCACTACTACTACTAGGCCTACTAATAATATTAATACAAATGCTGTTTCTTCACAGAAAATTAGTGCCCATCATGGAGCAATTTTTCCTGTTTTGTGTTTCCCACGTCAGTCACTACATCGTAAATGTCGATCCACTCACGGAGATTCCGTGCCAAGGATAATCTTATCCGCCCGCGTTCACGTTTTCCTTCCATATCAGGCTGCGTGAGTCAAATAGGTAGATTTGACCGAAATAGGCTGATTTCCTGTATTTTACAAGTGCTAAGTCTCCAGCACTCTACCGTCCGAGCGACTCAGTCGGTCTTCCGCGTCTTATGGAACATGGCCGAAAGAATGCAGATCCGTTGATGATATCCGTAAATTCGTTTTTTATTATTATTTAAGTTATTGTTGCATGCTTTTCAGATAAGCTGAGTGTTAATTTTGTCATTTCCGGTGTAATTATTTTCCGCAATGGGTGGCTTTTAAATATCTTATTTATTTCTAAAAGTTAATTCAAGTTTGCAACAGTGCTCCAGTGGTTAGATTCTTAGTTTGATTCCAGTCTCTGTCCCGTATTTCAGACAATAAGGAGGACTGGAAATGAAAGTATTTAGCATCAGGTGAAGTAGGGCAACATACCACACTCGGTCATCCAAGAGATTTTCACTCGGTTCCTCATATCACCTGAAGTTGTACGTCACAGTGGTGGCTTATTTAAAACTGGTATTTGTCAATTAGCCCATGATTAATCATTTACTCAGCTGTACTTTAATGTTTAATAATATACACAGACAGACAGGCACACTAACAGACGAACTGATGTGTGTGGGTCTTAAGAGTACCGGATCTTTGTATTTCTTTCTTGTAGATATTAGAAATTAGAAACGTATTTCAAGTTAATTAAAAGCAGGACCATAGGTCTCCTTAGCTGTAACTAACTGCCACTATAACTTAAATATATCAATTAATATACAAACATCTAATAACAAATAACAGAACACATAAAAGAAAGTAAAATACATTTTTCACGAAAATGAAAATCTACAGCCTGTTTCTAGTCTCTCCACCGGATCAGGAATGCAGCTCCCATCTAGCGACGAGGATAGGAATTGTGCCGGCTGTCGAAACCTGCCGCATTCCTCAGCGGCAATGATTAATGATTGACAGATGAAATGAAATGATATTGGAGAGTGTTGCTGGAATGAAAGATGACAGGGAAAACAGAAGTACCCAGAAAAAAATATGTCCCGTCTCCGCTTTGCCCAACAAAAATCTCACATGGAGTGACTGGGATTTGAACTAGGGAACCCAGCTGTGAGAGGCCGGCGTGCTGCCGCCTGAGCCACGGAGGATCATACGTTTTCATACTGAGGATAAATTAAGATTAAAACTAAACATCGGAAATACAGGCATATCTAATAATGATGTTATTGGCTTTACGTCCCACTAACTACTATTTCGGTTTTCGGAGACGCCGAGGTGCCGAAATTTTTTCCCACAGGTGTTCTTTTACGTGCCAGTAAATATACCGACACGAGGCTGACGTATTTGAGCCCCTTCAAATACCACCAAACTGAGCCAGGTATATCTAGGAGATTATAATATTTCCTTTAATATTTCAGAAACATAGATTTTTTTTCCGTTGCACCGACATAGATCGGCCTTATGGCGACGATGGAATAGGAAAGAGCTATGAGTGGGAAAGAAACGGCCATGGCCTTAATGTACAGCCCCAGCATTTGGCCAACGGCCGTAGCCGTGTTGAAACACCGGATCCCGTGGGATCTCCGAAGTTAAGCTACATTGGGCGTGGTCAAAATTTGGATGGGTTGCCACGCGCTGTTGGTGGGCGGTAAGGGAATGGAGGAGCGGAAAGGAACTGGCCACCCTACCGCACGTAAACTCCGGCTCAGGCACACCTCTGCGGAGGTTCGGACCTGCCTTCGGGCAGAATACACCCTTACCTTATTTACACAGCATTTGCATTGTGTGAAAATGGGAATTCACGGAAAATCATCTTCAGGGATGTAGAGTTCGAACCAGCTATCTCCCGAATACAAGCTGATAGCTACGTGACCCAAACTACGTACCCAGTTGCTCGGTTTTCTTTTTTGACACTACTTAGCTATATTTCATATAGTTTAATGTAATTGTATAATTGACTGACAGTGGCAATAAACGACTGACTGCACTTGACCGCACGATGATGTGGAACCTCAAGGGTGTTAGCTGCAAACCTATTGTCCCGATCATTAAGCATGCAGCTGAATATGATCGTGTATCCCTGAGTTTCAACCACTCTGCGACATTCAGAGCTATTGTGATATAGATTTGAGTAACGTTTGATTATATTATTTGAAATGTTTGAGTCTATAATAGAGTCCAGTTTGCAAATGTCTGTATTTGGCACACGCAAAAAAAAAAAAAAAAAAAATCTAGTAAATGACTAATGTGCTCTGTTTCACATTCGGCTTTGTCACGCACCAGTGACATGAATACTATTATCTTCGTGTTGATGGCTGGGAAAGAATCCATGTCAAAATCTGAAGCGTATGATGGTGATGCCGTAATGTGTATTGATACAGATGTTAGTGAACGATGATATTTATTGTATTCAACAAACCTTAAGCGCTTTCCTAGTCTCAATTAATTAGAAATGCTTACACCAGAATAGACATCACCGTCACTGAGGTAACAATCCCTACATATGACGATCGCAGAATTGTTGACTATGCTGTCCCAAATCCAACAACAAATTAAGTTTTACCATGCAGACCATCCAATGATTCTCAACATTCCCAGGTGCAAGTAACCTACCCTGAATTTGTACGTGTCAGTCGATATCGTCCCTGTGGTTCGGAGGGAAGATTGTGCAAGAGTTTTCCGTGACTGTTGATATTACGATCATAGCCAAGGGACGTCTTGATTTACGTGGAAGCCAAACCACAGGAACGTGATATTTTGACCTTTAAAATATCATATACAATGGCCGGGATTGAAACCAAGGCGCTTTGACGAGTAGGCAGTGAAGATGTGACTCAATTACCACGCCCCTGTATTTCTCAAAATATAAAGGTCCTGTAACACGTGGTATTATTTCACGATCGTTCCTCTCTGGAATAGCGCTAGAAAATTAGCAGCCAACAAGAACTACAGACAAAATTTGCTATGACAACTCACCCAGAGTGTAGTTGAAGTTTATTTCGTCCTCGTGCTCCAATAGCGAGCTGTTCAACGTGGAACTGAAGTGAAAACCCGGAGGCCCGGGTTCGGTGGGAATCATCTTGAATATTCTGAAAAATAATTACGGCAAAATTAGTTCTCAAAATCATACATCATCAATAAAATGAACATAATATTCAGCTTTCTATAATATTACAGGACACCTTCTCTCATGAGGTCATCCTTCAAGAGGCCCCAACGGAATCTGGCATTGCTTCTACTAGTGTCAGGACCCTGACACCGAACAGTCTGTTGCGGCACGGTCTGTTATGGTTGCTAGCTCTGTACTTGAGAGACAGGCGAGTTTGAATTCCGTCGGCCATCCTCGAAATGGATTGCCGCGGTTTCCTGTTTTCCAGTCCAGGCAAATGTCACGATGGTACCGTTCTCAAGGCCATGGTCGGTTCCTTCTCATTCCTAGTACAATCGCACCTACACCCACGGACATCACTCTCACACTGCTGTATATATAGCTCACTCCCATCGGGTGTACCGGGAAAAGCTGCTACAGAACTGGGGAGACGAATATGTCCTCAGACTCTTGCGGCACTAGAAGCCACACGCTAGAAAAAAAAAGGAAAAAGGGAAAAGAAAAGAAAAATAGACCCTCCCTGACTTCCACAAACAAGCAAGCTTGTAGTTTTACATTACTGTTGATATCCTGATCATAGCCACGGGCATCCGGGAGATAGTGGGTTCGAACCCCACTGTCGGCAGCCCTGAAGATGGTTTCCCATTTTCACACCAGGCAAATGCTGGGGCTGTACCTTAATTAAGGTCACGGCCGCTTCCTTCCCATTCCTAAGCCTTTCCTGTCCCATCCTCGCCATAAGACCTATCTGTGTCGGTGCGACGTAAAGCAACTAGCATAGCCACGGCACATTTCGTTTTACGGAATCCGAACAACAGGGACATAAATTATCATTTCAAACATCCCTCTCATTGGCCGGGATTGGAACCGTGGTCACCTTAGTGAGAAGCCAGTGACTATATCACTCGGCTATCACACCTTTCCTGAATTACACCTTTCCTATCCGAGCTCCTTTGGTCAATTCTTATTTTCTTACAAAATAAAAAGTAAACCAAACCCCATGGTGCCTTGGACTACCAAGCGACCACGGCTCAACTCGAAGACCTGCACATTAGGAAATATCGTGTTGTCGGTAAGACGAATACTCTACGCCGTTGTTCTTAGCTTTGTTGACTGGAGCCGCTGTCTCACCGTCACATAGCTCCTTAATTGTAAAATGTAGGCCTCAGATCCAGGCAAAAGATCCCTGACTTGGCCGGGAATCGAACCCGGAATATCCGGGTAGGAGGCAATCACGCTACCCCTACACCACGTGGCCGGCAGTACTTTCTTACGATTCTGATTTAATTACGTTTGCGATCACTAAGGAGTTTCATTCTCATCCTTCAATCCTTCTCTTTCTTTAGCTGAGACCTTCATTCTTAGAAGGGGGTGCCTGGCCAAGGCGGTAAAGGCGTACTCGGTTCGCCCGGAAGGACGTGGGTTCGAATCCCCGTCAGGAAGTCGAAAAATTTAAGAAACGAGATTTCTACTTCCGGAGGTGCATATGGCCCTGAGGTTCACTCGGCCTACACCAAAAATGAGTACAAGGTTAATTCCTCTGGGCAAAGGCGGTCGTGCGTAAAGCTAACCACTCTACCCCATCACGTGCCGAGGTTACGAATAGTGGAAGCCTTTACCTTCCACCCCTCCAAGGGCCTTCATGACCTGTACGGAGATGACATTGCTTTGCTTTGCTTGGTTTGCTTTGCTTTGCTTGCTTCTCATTCTTATAAGGGTCAAACCTATAATTAGTGTTAAGAGGGACTGGTATCCCCTTGCTTTATCCGCTAAAACTGCAATTTCGTCGCTATAAGACCTATCTGTGTCGGTGCGACGTAAAGCCAATTGTAAAAAAAAACTGCAAATACCACCACAAGTTGGATATTTCCTAGTCATTTGTTCTTCCTTTTCAGTCCCAACAGTATCAAGTTGATAGGCTGCACGGAGCATTTTCTTGAAATTTGATTTTCGTTTTCTTTCCCAAACATTCCCATTCTTCGACGAGTCAGAATTTGTCTACTTCCTCGTTCAATTCATGCAACGAGCCACTGATAACCTCAATGTTTTGCCATTCTGATAATAAAAGCTGCCACCCCGGGTTCGATTCCTGGCTCTGCCACGAAATTTGAAAAAAGAAAGTGGTACGAGGATTTCAATGAGGTCCACTCAGCCTCGGGAGGTCAAATGAGTAGAGGAGGTTCGATTCCCACCTCAGCCATCCTCGAAGTGATTGTTCGTGGTTTTCCAAGTCTTCTCCACGAATATCAGGATGGTATCCAACTTAAGGCCACGGCGGCTTCGTTCCCACTTCCTTGCCTATCCCTTCCAATCTCCCCATCCACCATAAGGTCCCTGTTCAGCATCGCAGTTGAGGCCGCCTAGGTGAGGTACTGGTCCTCGTCCCCGGTTCTGTCCCGACCAAATGTCTCACGCTCCATGACACTGCCCTTGAGGTGGTAGAGGTGGGATCCGTCTCTGAGTCCGGGGGAAATACCAACCCTGGAGGGTAAACGGATTAAATAAATAAATAAATAAATAAATAATCAAACAACATCCCTTGAGAATTATAAACAAAAGAATTAAATTCCCTCTTGAGCATCTCGGAGGGCTACTTTTTAAAGGTATAAAGTCAGTTGATAGGGTCACTATTGAAATCCTGTACCTCTGGACAATATAACTTACATATATTTGTATGGATTAAGTAGGTAAAGCTATCTTACTTTCTGACTCAGACCGAGTTGTGATGAGCGTGAAAATAGTACACTCCCTAGGCTTTGCAAACTTAACACCGTCAAGGTTAGGAGGAATAAAAATTGACCAAGGGAGATCAGATAGCAAAAATGAAAGTGAGTAGCCTGGCATGTCTAAATAGAAACAATACCAGACTCAGCTATAGCCCCGTAGTGGTCGTCTACTCTCAACTTGAGAACCTCAGGAGAATCACCCCTTTAGGCCCCTCGTAGACTACTACATTTACAGGATACCGTGGATGTTTTCCGTTCCCGTTTCCGGACTGAGAAGAGAATAAGCGTAAACCAATGTCGGACAGGAAAAATGAAAGTCATGTGAGACTGAAGAAGTAAATGGAGGCTCAGCTAGCGATCCGACGGTGACTAGTACAAATGTAAGAATAATAATTTAATAATAACAACACGAAGAAGGATTTTGCAAGAAATGAACATCACACATCAAGACATCCACAATAGAACCACCTTCAGAAAAAAGTTACACACATTTAAGGGTTTCCTAGAGCCAGAAACAGCGACCAAGAAAAAACAACAGTGGACGGCTGAAAGGAAAGAAGCAGCAAGCAGGAGGATGAAGGAGTACTGGCGCCAAAGAAAATTTAAATCATGAGGAGTTATTTAAGTGGTCCACAGCTGGCCAAAATCGATAAAAGAAGAATAAGAATAAGTAGTACTACTGTATTTAATCCAGATCCTTGGCTGAATGGTCAGTGTAGTGACCTTCGGTTCAGAGGGCCCTGGGTTCGATTCTTGGTCGGGTCGGGAATTCTAACGTCTTTATACACATTTTCAATTAGAATATGGTACCCACAGAAATATGAAATAGTGAATGTATCCCTCTACATAGGATTAGTGACAGGAAAGGCATCTCCTGTAAAACTGGCCTAAATCTGTTCAAAGTGCTGACCCCAGATAACCAGAAGGAGGCTAGGAATAATAATAATAATAATAATAATAATAATAATAATAATAATAATAATAATAATAATAATAATAATAATAATAATAATAAATCCACAGCCTGTTTCCAGTCATTCGACCGGGTCAGGAATGGAATGAGTGAAGCCCCATCTAGCGGCGAGGATAGGAATTGTGCCGGTTGCCGAAGCCTGTCGCACTCCTCTGGGGCAATGATTAATGCATGACAGTTGAAATGAAATGACATTGGAGAATGTTCCTGGAATGAAGTATAATGTTAGGGAAAACCGGAGTACCCGGAGAAAAACCTGCCCCGCCTCCGCTTTGTCCAGCACAAATGTCACATGGAGTGACCGGGATTTCAACCACGGAACCCAGCGGTGAGAGGCCGGCACGTTACCACCTGAGCCACGGAGGCTCTAAATTATTATTATTATTATTATTATTATTATTATTATTATTATTATTATTATTATTATTATTATTATTATTATTATCCGGCTCTTTGCCTGAATGGTACAACGTAGTGGTCTTCGGTTCAGGGGGTTCTGGGTTCGATTCCCGGCTGGGTTGGGAGATGTTAACTTCGTCTGGTTAATTCCTCTAGCTCGAGGCTGAGTGTTTGTATTCATCTTAACACACATCTTCATTTTCATTCAACACATTACACTGCAAACAATCGCAGAAACTCACAATATTGAATACATCCCTTCACATAGGCTTGGCGTCAGGAAGGGCATTCGGTCGTAAATATGGGCTAAATACTAGGTAACTGGGGAAAGGCCAGGAAGAACAAGATTTATTATTATTATTATTATTATTATTATTATTATTATTATTATTATTATTATTATTATTATTATTATTATTATTATTATTATTCATTGAAAAAATGATAATGAAAACCTACACAACCTGTTTTCCAGTCATTGACCGGGTCAGGGATGGAATGAATGAATCAGATATAGGCTATTAGTACGATGGGGTCGCCACTCCCAAAATGATTTATTAATGACTGACAGATGCTATGAAATGATAATGGAGAGTGTTGCTGGAATGAAAGATGACAGGAAAAACCGGAGTACCCGGAGAAAAACCTGTCCCGCCTCCGCTTTGTCCAGCACAAATCTCACATGGAGTGACCGGGATTTGAACCACGGTATCCAGCGGTGAGAGGCCGACGCGCTGCCGTCTGAGCCACGGAGGCTTCTATTATTATTCATTATTCATTATTATTAACAAATCGTATAACAATGAAATAAAGCGGAAACATAAGTTGCATAAAAACAAACAATATTACAAGAAATTATAATAAACCGAACATTTTTTAATGACAGGCCTAACTAAGGAAAAGGAATTAAAAATGGTGTCATATTTCCCTTTGGGAAAATCAAATGATTAAAAATACGTATTTCACCGAGCTAGTGGTTGCGTGGTTCGGGTCACATAGCTGTCCACTGGCATTCGGGATATAATGGATTCGAACCCCGCTGTCGGCAGCCCTGGCGATGGTTTCACGTGGTTTCCCATTTCCACATCAGGCAAATGCCGGAGCTGTATTATTAATTAAGGCTACGGTCACTTCCTTCCCACTTCTAGCCCTTCCTATCGCATCATCGCCATAACTCCTATCTGTATCGGTGCGCCGCAAATCAAATTGTAAAAAAAAAAAAAAAAAAAAAAAAAAAAAAAGTTTTTTATTAAAAGAAACTCAAATTGATAACGATAAATTGATTTTCATCAACCAAACCTTTTTCTAGAGGCATTTGTATGGAATATGGAGTCAACAATAGGATTCAGTGCTTCGAAAGAAGGAAATTGTCTCAGGGCCTATGAAACTACCGCGAATGAAATAATCGCTTGAGGATGATGTGACGAGACCTCTTTGATGAAAGAACCATCCATATATCTTTCTCAGTCATGGCCAGTACTTCACATCACAGCCTGCAAGATCACATCGACCATGTGTACTCTTAACGCCCCTCTTTGATAATATGGCTCTCAGTCATGACCATCCATCAACACTTCACAACACAACCTGCACTGTTGCTAGGTAACATCGCATCACACAGTTTGTATCGCTAAATTATTCGTGACGCGAATTTTCAGATCACCTCCAGTCATAAGACATACTTATGTCAAAAAAAAAGAATACATGAAAACAAGAAGCAGGAAATGAAAATTGCTTACGAGTAGTGTAACATAATTTTACTTATACGAAGTTTACAAAAGTAACTTAAAATAACTGTTCCTCTTACAGGTACCGTTACGTAATTAGAACACAGTCACTAAGAAATCCATAGATAACAGATAACTTGAGCCACTTACCCTGCCAGCATATTATTATTATTATTATTATTATTATTATTATTATTATTATTATTATTATTATTATTATTATTATCATCATCATCATCATCTGTTTACCCTCCAGGTTTGGTTTTTCCCTCGGACTTAGCGAGGGATCCCACCTCTACCGCCTCAAGGGCAGTGTCCTGGAGCTTCAGACTCTCTTGGTCGGGGATACAACTGGGGAGTATGACCAGTACCTCGCCCAGGCGGCCTCACCTGCTATGCTGAACAGGGGCCTTGTGGAGGGATGGGAAGATTGGAAGGGATAGGCAAGGAAGAGGGAAGGAAGCGGCCGTGGCCTTAAGTTAGGTACCATCCCGGCATTCGCCTGGAGGAGAAGTGGGAAACCACGGAAAACCACTTCCAGGATGGCTGAGGTGGGAATCGAACCCACCTCTACTCAGTTGACCTCCCGAGGCTGAGTGGACCCCGTTCCAGCCCTCGTACCACTTTCCAAATTTCGTGGCAGAGCCGGGAATCGAACCCGGGCCTCCGGGGGTGGCAGCTAATCACGCTAACCACTACACCACAGAGGCGGACTATTATTATTATTATTATTATTATTATTATTATTATTATTATTATTATTATTATTATTATTATTATTATTATAATTATTATTATTACATTAATCAGCTGATGGTATATGTTGTACCGAGCTCGATTGCTGCAGTCGCTTAAGTACGGCCAGTATCCAGTATTCGGGAGATAGTGGGTTCGAACCCCACTGTCGGCAGCCTTGAAGATGGGTTTCCGTGGTTTCCCATTTTCACACCAAGAAAATGTACCACGGCTGCTTCCTTCCCACTCCTAGCCCTTTCCTGTCCCATCGTCGCCATAAGAACTATCTGTGTCGGTGCGATGTAAAGCAACTTGTGTAGGTATATATTGTTGTTTTTCTTGCTGCCAGTGCTGATAATGAACTATACATCACCAGCTCAGTGCACCTGTAGTCTCATAATGTCTGTACGTTGATGTCAGCGGCGGCACGTAAATTTTTTACGAGTGGATAGACTGTTCGCTGACATGTGAAAAGAAGCGGCATTCAAGAATTTCTGAAAAAAAAAAGTCTATTAAAAATCCAGGAGAAAAAATCACTCGGGAATGTCATTCTCAGTGTCGGTATATGAACTCCCACTGGCCTTCGATGAGCTCGAATGACGATTTGAACAAAATGTTTTTACATACTTGCCGTATTATTCAAACGAGCTCACAAAGAGGAGAATATTTTAAGTTATCTTTAATGAAAACTGTTTTCGTGCCTCCCGTGAGAGAACTGAAAACGTTGAACGTAATAATACACATTAATTACATGAATATCTTCAATAGCGAGCTAAAAACTTCTTGTTATTGTAAGGAACTTCGAAGAGAATGTATTGGTTTCAACTATTACTTAACTGTATAATTACTCGCATGTTGATTCTTACAACTCGCGCAGTTGCAAAGTTAAAATAAACTTACTGAATAAGTAAACTGAAGTTCAAATATGAAAAAAATCTATTACAGGAGAACTAACCAGAAACAATAAAGTTCCATTATAAGTTGAGATATTAAATCAAAATTTTACTGCTACCAGGCATAAAATAAACATTTTTCTAAATTATGCTTCCTCCATTCATAGGCTGTTATGTACAAACCATACAAAAAACAAGGATACAGAAATAATAGATTTAAACTTTTAAAATTGACAAAAAAAAAAGCAGTCCTTCTAAACCAAAAAATACCAATTTCCTACTGAGTGCCATACAAGTATTTTTTTTCAGAATTCGAAGTGATCCTTAGACAGTAGGGCCTACATAGGACCACTCACATGATTTCGGAATGTAAAAGATCTGTGATGACGCATTTGATGTTTACTCGGCAAAATTAATTAAAACTCAGCCATAAATTGCTCAAAAGAGATCAAATTTACTCTGCCATCTGGTGCCGCAAATCAGAACGTCGAAATTTATTCGCAAACAGCCTAGATGGCATCAAGTAGCTGAGGCTACGTGATAGTTGTTATTTTATTATTATTATTATTATTATTATTATTATTATTATTATTATTATTATTATTATTATTATTATTATTATTATTATTATTATTATTATTATTATTATTATTATTATTATTATTATTATTATTATTATTGGTAGTAACAGTGGTATGCGCTGATATAGGGGCTGCCTAACTGAGGCATAATAGGCGCGCTTATCTTCGGATCTAATACTCATTTGAATCCCATAGAACTGGAATGGTTTAAAACCCTATCTTATTTAACATCTAGGACGTAGAAGCGACAAACTGTGAAATTTTGACTTCGTGCATCGAACAGTATTGGAGGGGTAAAATACTTTATAAATATTTTTATTTAACATCTAGGACATAGAAGACCAACCTTCATGTAAAATTTTAAGTTCGTAAGTTAAACTGTTTCTGAAGAATTAATATTTTGATTTTCAGAGTCATCCTCCATCTAAACCCTTAAGGGCAGAAATGTTTTGAAGTGTATGATATTTTATACCTAGGACATAACAGAAAAACTTCGTACATCAAACGGTTTTGGAGGGATGAAAAATTTCGTTTCCAGAGCTAACCCTATTTAAACCCTTAGGGGTGGAATGACCGGGCGAGTTGGCCGAGCGGTTAGAGGCGCGCGGCTGTGAGCTTGCATCCGGGAGATAGTGGGCTCGAATCCCACTGTCGGCAGCCCTGAAGATGGTTTTCCGCGGTTTCCCATTTTCACACCAGGCAAATGCTGGGGCTGTACCTTATTTAAGGCCACGGCCGCTTCCTTCCAACTCCTAGGCCTTTGCTATTCCATCGTCGCCATAAGACCTATCTGTGTCGGTGCGACGTAAAGCCACTAGCAAAAAAAGGGGTGGAATCTTTTAAAATATTTCCAGTTTCACACCTAGGATTTAAAATAAATAGCTCCATATGTATTGTAATTTTGCCTTCGTACGTTAAGTGGTTCCGTAGAAATGAATATTTTTGTCATCAGGCCTCACCTCCTAGTCAAAATCCCTTAGGAGTATATTGTTTTAAGACCACACTTCTTATTTAAAAGCTAAGGCATCAAATTTTGCTTGTACAGAGGGATGCGCCAATTAATATGATAATAATCGAGATGAAAACCTCCTTTAATATTTACTATGTGCATTAAGCTGGTGGAAATTTCTAGTAGAGTTTTAAATATTTCAATATATATATATTCCATGTGAGCAAGAGTAGGTAGGTACAATTGATGATATAAAGTCTCAAATGTTTCCTCTAGTTGTGTACTAAGTTTAAGATTATTTCAGTTAAACCCCTCAGTTTTATAAATATATTTTGTTGGCAATGATAAAAAAGGTTCTGAAATTCGGTCCAGTACGAGGGCTATCGTGAAGCCTTGGACAGTTTCAGAGCTTCAGCAATCTCTGCATAATCACAATCCTTATATTCGTGAAATATTTTGAAATATATCATATTTGACATCTACGAGATAAAAGAACAACCCTCCTGTAAACATACAACTCCGTACGTCAAACGGTTTGGAGAGATGAATAATTTTTCGTGAGTCTTCACCCCTCAATCGAAACTTCTTAGAGATGTTTTAAGACCAGTTTTTGCTTAAATTCTAGGAGCAAGTATCATGTAAAATATTAACTTCGTAAGTGAAACTATTTCAGAGCAATGAGTATTTTCGTCATCAGGCCTAGTCCACCGGTCAAAACCCATTAGGGATGTATTAATTTTAAAGCCACTCCTTATTTAAAATCTGACATAGAGGAACATCTGTTATGTGAAATTTCAACCTCGTATGTCAAACGGCTTCAGAGCAATTAATATTTTTATAATCAGGCCTACGCCCCCACCCCCACCCCACATCCACGCCTAGTCGAAACCGCTTAGGGGAGTATTGTTTTAAGACCACTTCTAATTTAAAATCTATTTAAAATTCTAAACTCGTATGTCAAACAGTTTCACAGAAATGAATATTTTTGACATTACACTTCAACCTCCAGTCTAAACCACTTTGGGAGATATTGTTTAAAACCACTTCTTATTTAAAATCTAAAACATACAGGAGCAACTATCATGTGAAATGTAAACCTAGTATGTAAAGCTGTTTCTGAGAAATGAATATTTTTGTCATATATTTTTACCAGTCAAAATACCTTAGGGGTGTACTATTTTGAGTGAGACCACTTTTTATTTTAAATTTAAGACATGTAGGAGGAATCATCGTGTGAAATTTTAAACTCGTATGTCAAACGATTTCAGAGAAATGAATGTTTTGTTTCCGTATATTAACCCCCTTTTAAACCGTAATGGCTTATTTTTTTTCTAAACTTGTCTTATTAATCATCTAGTACGTAAAGGAGCAATCATGGAATAAAATTTTAACTTTGTCTGGTGAACGGTTTCGGAGGAATGAATATTTTGGTTTCCAGGGTCTCACCCCTATTTTATTCTCTTAGGGGTGAAATGTCTTATAACCCTCCCTTAGTGAGGACTTACACTGTAATAAAAAATGTATCCCCGAAATTTAAATTCCTTATGCCCAGTAGTTTTGCCTGGGCGGTGATTGACAATCAGTCATAATTTTGCCTTTTATGTAGAGAGATTGATGATGATTGTAATGATTTATTTGTAAAATATTTCACTTCAAGAATATATTAATCTTAACTCCACAATCAGCAAGTTTTAAACCTCCCATTACTATCAAATGTATTGAATTGTTCTCCAAAAATCACATACTTGTGAAGAAAATATTCAGAGACAGAATACGAGCATCATCAAATAACCCTGTCTAGACAAAAAAGCAGGACCGATGACCTAGATGTTTGGCATATTAAAAAACAACGATCATCAGACAAACATCCGGCGCTTAGCGTCTTTCAAGAATATTTGACTTAATATGTTGGAGAAGAGATCGGAACATAACATAACCACTTTAAACGTGCATTTAACACATCACAGGGTTAGTGGTAGTAGCCTAGTAGTTATAACTTAGTGGCAGTAGACATTGCATTGCTGTTGTTGTTGCTGTTATTGTTGTTAATATACCAGGTAAAGGTTTCTCTGCAAAGGAACAATGTTCTCTCATTTAATAAAATAGTTGTTATTTCATATTTCATTAGGCATCAGGCTACATGCCGTGAGAGGGATGTTGGTAGAATTTGCCATCCAACGTCAGATCGCACCTTTTCGTTTGGCCGACAAATAATATGTAAAGTAGTACAGAGGACTCTAATAATAGCTATAAAAAGTCTATGGTGTAAATGGAGCTCGTTATTAACACGTAATATTCCCCTATTGACGAAGATAAGATACTGAAGTCCCGATTTGTCCAACAACTTAACTGCTCCTTACAATTAGGCTACCTGGACATCACAAAATATCCTCTGAGAATTGGATGATGATAATGATGATGACAGCTGTTCGATTACCGTTTGCAGGGAACTAACATCAAGATCATCGGACTAGATTGAGAATTATAAGCAATTACTTTACCCCCTCAATTATCAATTAATTATCATGCACACACTCGAGACTCGACGTAAGTCTACATTTCCGAAACTCCTACAGCAGAGCTGAGATTAAAAGTGATTTTGGACTCACCTTATAACAAATCTATCGGAAGGGAAAGCACTAGCGATGTGTGAACGTGTGAACACAACTCACTACATCTTTCGACTGGCAGCCATCTTGTTTGCGCGAGGCTTTAAAGCTGAGAGGAAACGTTCAATACACAAGCGAGAGCTAGAGATGCGTAATTCGTGTCGTGCCTGCTAGATGGAAGGCTTTCTGCTCGCGGGTGTGTTGCGATTTAGTAGCCAACAAAGCACTCATCTTGCTTTAAACAAATTCGCTATTGTAGCATCCTAAATTTGTCATATCTCAGCAACCTATTCTAAGAAAAAGAGCGCCTCAAATATAAACCGTGGCTAAGAGAGACTTAATTTGGTGACTGACGGCTAAATGATCCATACAATACATAACACCGTGTGTATCTGTGAACTAAACAACAAAAGTGACATTTTTTAAAGATCAGTAAAACAGACGACAGCAGGAACTGACAGATTTTTTTTCGACTTCTGTACGGTATAATTTAGTCCAAATTATTATATCACGATCAGGTACATATTTAAAAAGATATTTGTGGGATGGCGGATGGAAGTGTCCGCGGTAATTTGTGAAGAGTTAGTATTTTGTCTCGGATTCCTAATACAGTACAGTATAAGTTATAAGTTATAATTAGGCCTAAATCATTAGTAGTGCTATTCCAAGATTTACAAGTACCGGTACGAGATAGGACACACAAAACACCACATTCTCATTATTGTAACCTATTAGACTATTAATAATTTTATTTATTTTACGTCTCACTAACTACTTTTACGGTTTTCAGAGAAGCCGAGGTACCTGAATTTTTTCCCCGCAGGAGTTCTTTAACAGGACAGTAAATCGACCGACACGAGGCTGACGTATTTGAGCACCTCCAAATTCCACCGGGCTGAGCCAGGGCCGAACCTGCTAAGTTGGTCTCAGAAGACCAGCACTGCACCGTCTGAGCTACTCAGCCCGGCATATTGTATTATCATTATTATTATTATTATTATTATTATTATTATTATTATTATTATTATTATTATTATTATTATTATTATACACATTTCTCCACAGGAAATATGGGTAGTAATAGGGCACGGGATGCACCAAGTGCCTTACAATAAATAAAGTATTTACACATTATAACACAAATATTGATGTACAGGTAGGCCTATATACAAAACTCTAGATCACGGAATCTTCATTCTTGCGAGAGGAACGATCGCAAAATGTTGACAGGAGGACAGAATGTTGCATAATTTTGTAGATGTTCGGTGGAAGACACAGTTCTTGCAGACTCTTGTGAAATGTGTGTGGAATGAGGCCATTGACGGACAGAATCACAGGGACTATCCGTACCAGTTTCATCTTCCAGATCCTCTTGATCTCTTCTGCAAATTCTTTGTACTTTCAGATGTTTTCGTGATACTTCCTGTCGATGTTGGTGTGATTGGGGATTGCGATGCCAATAATGAGAGTTGTCCATAAATAGACCAAACTTTCAAAAAAGTAGAGAAAATTTCGGTGGGAGGGTATATGGGTCCCTAGAAGCACCCCTTCTCTGTACATCCTTGATCACTAAAGTAGATTACCAAATTGCAGATAATTTTGTACATAGGCCTAGGTCTATAAGTAACTTACTACTCAGATTATGTTTAGTGTCCCTTCAACTGTTTTACAGTAGATTTTAAGAGAAGCTAAGGCTCTGGCATTATATTCCAAAAAGAGCGGTGCTTTCAAGTAGGCTCCGAAGCCGAACTTACAGAAAGCGAGTTGATTCTCGTTAATTTTGAGTCTTGATTTTAACATTTCTTGATTTGGTTCCTGTAGACTATATTTCGGACCTTGAAGCACAGTTCTATCGAGAACTGATAATAATCAACGTATTAGATAATAGTGGTATTTTCCTCCGCCTGTTGTCATTTCTTGATGGATCCAGTACTTTTGCATCTGTTTCTTAGCACAGGTCAGAGAAAAACGTAGTTTTCTCTGAAGACTCAGTCTCATCCATGGCTGTGACAATATGAAAAGGACCGAGGAATGGGTAGCTCTGAGTAATATCATTCGGAGCATGATTAGGACGTCTGGATGTTATGAAAGGTGCTACTCATCGGGCTGGTCAGTGAGAAAAGCAATGGTAAACTATTTCACTCCTCATCTTGCTTAGTACGCCTCATTTTGGCGCTGCTATTGGGTTTTGCGATTTTTTATATCATTATAACCCCTGGTAGTGCTGTTTGAGGATCCAACCAGCCTCAGGGCTGATGACCAAACAAACAAACAAACAAATAAACAAACATTTCTCGGCATTTTCGGAAGAAATTGAATCACGTTTTGTGGCGGATCTAAAGGCTGTCAAACTCACGGATGCAAGGTTAAGTAAAGTATTGAATTATCTTCTTGATACATATTTTTGGAAACAGCCAATATCTACTTGCAATTTCGGCGAAATTTTCGAGTTCATCAAACGTACCACAAATTGCTGTGAATCTTTCCTCATCAAATTGAATGGACGGTTTTACGCTCTACACTCCAACATATCCTCCAACTGAGAAATGTCCCCAAGAACAAACACTCAGTGCGACATGTACATTAAATTAAAGAGCAAAGATAAAACCAAGCCTTAAAACACAATTCAAACAGAAGAATATAGCTATACAGAAGTGGATTGAGAGGTTGAAAGAATTCAGTATAACAATATTCATTTTCGCAACACGTCTGTTTTAAATTTTTATCATCCACGAAATAGACACAATTTTAGACTTTAGATCATGTTTAATCTTCTGATGCCTTCTGTACATTACATTGGCACCGAATGAGTTGGTCGCGTAGTTACAGTCGTGTAACTGTGAGCATACATTCGGGAGATGGTGGATTTGAATCCCACCGCAGCAGCCCTGAAGATAAAGTTACGTATTTCCCATTTTCACACCAGGCAAATGGTGGGGCTGTACCTTAAGTTAGTGCGGTGATAAACCACTAGCAAAAAAAGAAGAATATTAGCGACCATCGTGTAGTAATTATTCATACTTTGCGCTTCCAATCATCAATCAATCACTACTGATCTACATTGAGGCAGTCGCCCGGGTGGCAGGTCCCCTATCTGTTGTTTTCCTAGCCTTAAATAAATGCAAAAAAATTGTAAATTTATTGAACATCTTCTTTGGTGAGTTATTCCAATCCCTAACTCCCTTTCCTATAAACGAATATTTGCCCCAATTTTTCCTCTTGAATTCCAGCTTTATCTTCACATTGTGATCTTTTACACCACTCAAACTTGTTCGTCAACTGATGTCATTCCACACCTTCTCTCCACTGACAGCTCGGAACATACCACTTAGTCGAGCAGCTCGTCTTCTTTCTCTCAAGTTTTCCCAGCCAAACTTTGCAACATTTTTGTAACGATACTCGTTTCTTTTGTCGGAAATTACCTAGAACAAATCGAGCTGCTTTTCTTTGTACTTTTTCCAGTTCTTGAATCAAGCAATCCTGTTGAGGGTCCCATGCACTGGAACCAAACTCTAGTTGGGGTCTTTTCGTCTCATTTCGTTCCTTTAGGGGCCGGTGACCTAGATGTTAGGCCCCTTTAAACAACAAGCATCATCATCATCAGTTGGGGTCTTACCAAAGACTTATATGCCTTCTCCTTTACATCCTTACTACAACCCCCCAATACCCTCATAACCATGTGCAGAGATCTGTACCGTTTATTTACAGTCATATTTATGTAATTACCCCAATGAAGATATTTCCTTATATTAACACCTAGGTACTTACAATGATCCCCAAAAGGAACTTTCACCCCATCAACGCAGTAATTAAAACAGAGGACGTTTCCTATTTGTGAAACTCACAACCTGACTTTTAACCCGGTTTATCGTCATACCATTGCCTACTGTCCATCCTCTATCATGGTTGTCGTATCATAGATATCGAGCCACTATCGGAGGTTCTGCACCCGGGATAATTTTCTTATCCCTTGTGTACACTTTCATGTTGTCTCGCCTTCTATACAATATTAATAATGATGGCGTGTGGCCTCCGGAGGGACCTGGTACATGTCTTTCGAGTTGACATCTTATAGATGACTTGCGCGTATGTGAGGATGGTGACCTACCTATGGTGAATTCCCACAGGTAGTCTCGAGCCATCGGAATTAACTGATGATTAAAATCTCCGAGCCGGCTGCGAATCAAACCCGGGACCCTTTGGACCAAAGGCCACACGCTAATTATTTAGCTGTGGAGCCGATCATTTCGCCTTCTATGATCAGGTGTATCAGATTGCATTTGAAATTTGGGAAGATGTGATCAAAATAGCTTGTTTTTCTGCATTTTTTGATGGTTGGGATTTTGCATTACTTCCCGGCACAGTGAAGGCATATTAAAAACAGGTAGCTAATTTGATGCATGCGCACAACACCTCTTTGTCTATTGTTGGTGGTAAAGGAGGATGAGGCACAGGTCTAAGTAAATTTGTGAGAATTATGATACAGTATAGGAAAGAGAACATCACAAATTCTTCTACCAGCTCAAGCTCAAATCTGACCAGCCTACCTACGCCGGGCTGGAACCCATTAAATTGGATCTGGAGGCCAACACTCTACCACTGACCTACAGGGAGAGCTCTTCAACATAACTAAAAGTGCGTCATTAAGCGATACGAATCTCGAGCTGAATACTGCCTAAGTTGAAAGTACCTAATACAAATCTTCCCTAGCAGAATAATACAACTGATGTGAACAAAACAACAGTACAGGCTAAATGATTTCCAAGAGTCCAATAATCAACCAGCAAGTAATAATTTGAGTCATTTTAAAAAATATATAAATATATTTGCAACCACTAAAAAGAATACAAATTATTCATTTTAAAACAATGAATGAAATGACTTCACTGATTTTTTAAATAAACAATAATAAACCAACTAATAATATTTAACCTGCCGGGCTGAGTGGCTCAGACGGTTGATGCGCTGGCCTTCTGACCCCAACTTGGCAGGTTTGATCCTGACTCAGTCCGGTGGTATTTGAAGGTGCTCAAATAGGCCTACGTCAGCCTCGTGCCGGTAGATTTACTGGCACGTAAAAGAACTCCGGCGGGGCGAAATTCCGGCACCTCGCCGTCTCTGAAAACCGTAAAAGTAGTTAGTGGGACGTAAAATATTATTATTAATATTTAGCTATCTTCAGCAACTGACTCCTAGGGTTTTGTTTGATTATTTGTTTTATGTCACACTCACTACTCTTACAGTTTTCAGAGACGCCAAAGTTCTGCAATTTTGTCCTACAGGAGTTATTTTATGTGGCAGAAAACTTACCAACATAAGGATATCATATTTGGGCAAATTCAAATACTACCGGACTGAGATCAAACCCACCAACCTAGGCTATATGATCCGCTCAGCTCATTTAGGCATTGACCTGTGATGAATACAGCTTTGGAGTTTTTTTACTGATTCACTGTAGTATTCATACTACGCACTCAAGGACGTATTTAGATGTGGGGAGGCGGGGAGCGGGGCGGTCACGTGTTCTAGATCACCTCCAAAATTTTGTCTGCCTTTTAGAATGTGGAATTTATTTGCGGATAATTAACATCATGAGCTTGAAGTCATTAGCTGCTTGATGTCCACTAGCGTTGGTTATATTCGTAAAATCGTATAACGATATGTTGAATTTATAGAGCAATTTAGAAATGAACTGAATCGTTTTTGTTTTGTTTTTTTGAAACGACACATGTCAAGATTTTGTCGCAATTGAGTTAAGGAAAGTAATACAGTCTTTAAGTATAGATCTATCGTTTTCTGCAGAAACTACGGAGGGTAAACAGATTAAGAAATAATAATAATAATAATAACCACTTCAAAGGCTAAACCGGCTATCAATTAAGTAATATCTGGTTGCCAGCCCGTCCCTGTCCCTTCACTATTGTTATTTCGTTTCGGTGTTTTCCAAATTCGTACGTTCCTCATCGTCAGATGTTTCATTCCAGGCTTGTGTCTATATTATGAAAATGAAAACCTGTTTTCCAGTCTTTGACCGGGTCAGGGATGTAATGAATGAACTATAGGCTATTATTACAATGGGGTCGCCACTCCCAAGGTGATATTAATGACTGATAAATTCTATGAAATAATAATGGAATGTGTTGTTGGAATGAAAGATGACAGGACCTGTCAATGTCATATGTTACGCAAACACGTTATGTGAACCGCTTAGACTGATTGTGATGGTTCGGTCAGCTTCCGCTTCGAACGCTAGCGTTGTGCCACGTCCTGGGGGCAATCTAGTGGCGAAAGAACGTACCATTTCCACTTCTATTGACTTACTTGACTTAATTCCTGTTGTTCCTTGTGGAACATAGAGCATCAACAAAACATCTCCATCTGATCCTGTTGCCAGCCAACCTCTTCACCTCTCTCCAGGTCTTGCCTTCTTCCTTTGCCTCCATGTGTACAGATCTTCGCCACGTTTGTTTGGGCCTTCCTCTCCTCCTGTAACCTTGCGGGTTCCAATCCAGTGCCTCTCTCTCAATGGCTTCATTCCCTTTCCTCAACGTATGCCCTATCATTTCCATTTCCGCCGCTTTGTCTGTATGGCCATCTCGGTTTCACCCGTCCTTCTCCATAGTTCGTGACTAGAGATTACTTCCGGCCAGTAGATGTTTAGAATCTTTCCACTTCTATTATAACGTCCAAAACAAAGTGTCATTGTTTAAGAAGCTTTTCTCGCGGACAGTCGAGATTTCTTTTGAGGACGCAGAGCACAGTTCTCTGCGAAACGTTGAGAATTTCACCTTATTTTCTTGACACGGCATAAGCCCAAAAGCCTGTACAGTATCATGTCTTAGGGGGATTGTTTGAACCATTTATTGTTAAAACAGGAGTCCGACAACAAGATGGATTGTCCCCTTTATTGTTTAGTCTTGTTTTGTAAAAAGTGATTAGGACTTGGGAAAAAGAAGTTAAAGGAATATCCCTTAGCAGATTACGTGTAAACAAAATTAATTTGCAGTGTTTGGCCTTCGCTGATGACTTAGCAGGGTCCAATAACAGACAGAGATTTGCATTCATTGAAAAACTCCGTGAAATTGCATTCAGAACAGGACTCCAGATCTCATACCAGAAAACTCACTACATGGAAGGATCTCTTCGATACCTAGATGGACAACCAATAAAAACCCACAATGGCAAAATATCCCAAGTGTCTAAATTCAAATACCTGGGAGAAGTCATCCAACCTTTAGGACTGAATCGTGAAGCAAATGATTTAAGCTTCCTATCACGTGCCCGTAAATCTACGATAGCACTGCTTGTACTTTAAAGACATAGCCTACGTCGCAAATCCATGAAATTTAAGTAAAATATAAATGTAGGCCCTATTTCGACAAATGAACCCTGACCCCTCCCGAAACAAGATTCGAAATACATGCCTGAGCGCACTCCCTTCTGCTGCAAGATATTAATAATTATGCAAGTTTTTACGTACCTATTAGTCCCATATCCTGATACGGGGTCGGGGATGAGGAGAGATGAAATGATAGGCATTTTTTTAGGACCAGGTGCACTTCCCGATTCCAACCTCAGCTGAGGAGCTCAATAAGATAAAATGAATGATGGTAAGGATGTGGAAGGAATTGTCTGTTGCCTATGAATAGGAACTTTCCTGGCATTCACCTAGAAGTGAAAATGGAAAACGACAGGAAACCATTCTCAAGACAGCCGACGGTGGGGCTCAAAGAGAATGAGGTGGGGCTCGAACCCACTCGTCTCCCGATCCCCGAATGCAGAGCTGGACTCCATAGCCGCAGCGCGGCCACTCCGCTCCTATTATTAAACAATAAAAAGACCTTCATTGAACCGCATAGTTTCCGAGTGAACTTTGTGCATTTAGTTCTATCTACTAATAAAAATATTTCAAAACGTTGCAGAATGAGATTTGTTGTTAGCTACAGCGTAATGACACGAGCGCAGGTGCATCTATTATATTGCATCTGTTCTGTTTATTAGCTAGATGCCAAGATTATTTCTTCTTTTTGATTTTGAGTTGTCACTTATTAGACGAGTACCGGTAACTGTTATTTTTGCATTTCAATATATTCCTTCTTCTTGTGATTTGTGGTTCATGTGTTTCTTGTCTTTTGCATATTTGAAGGTTAATATGTCCCTTGATCGTCTTAATATTTAAATATGAATGTTTACCTCCTGAGGAAGAGTTTGTCTTTTGTTGTCCCCATTCTATAAGTTATTTCTTCGTACATACGGTAGGCCAATATCTATGGTGTCTCATAATGGGCTTTATTAAGTTTATTAGGAAGTTTCTTGTTTATTGCCGTACTTTGGTTGAGTTTAGAGGTTAGGTATTCTCAGCACACACCTTATGGATTAAAAGTACCGGTACCCAAGTCAGGTACTGTAAGATTCCTTTATTATAGTCATAAGCCCAGTATTAGCATTAATACAAACACTAACCTCATCCAATATTTAGCCACTGGAGAATAACTTCACTTGCACATACCGTACCAGTAACAATTATCCTGAAAATTTGTTGTTAGAAAGTTGATTTCCTAATTTATGATAATTATTCCCCCTTCTCAAAATGCTTATGGCTAGCTTGCTTAAATTACATAATTACCGGTACTTCATAAACAAAATTATTTACATTTTTTTCTAAATATATACCATACTGGTACCAGTAGGCCTACCTACTTAACTAAATCCAGTACTGCAATGGCTAATTCATTTTTAAATTGATTTTTCCTATTTGCTACTATAATATCCAGAATTCCTTATGTCCAATAACATACAGAGTTTGGTGGGTAGCCTACTGTAGCAATAATTAATCTAAATATGTGTTGTTGTTGTTGCTGTTTTCAAGTATTATGAGTGACGATCATGTCTGATAAAAGTGAGACAAACTTATTGTTTCTTATTTACAGGTTACTTTACATCGCACCGACACAGATAGGTCTGATGGCGACGATGGGATAGGAAAGGGCTAGGAGTGGAAAGGAAGTGGCTGTGGCCTTAATTAAGGTACAGTCTCAGCATTTGACTGGTGTGCAAATGGGAAACCACAGGAAACCATCTTCAGAGTTGCTGACAGTAGGGTTTGAACTCACTGTCTCCTGAATGTAAGCTCACAGCTGCGCGCCCTTAACCGCACTGCCAACTCGCTCGGTAGGTAGCGTATTGTTGTATGTTCAAAATAATGTAGGCTACTACAGAAACTTAATACACAAAAGAAAATAGTATTGGGGGTCTCGGAGCTGATTTTTAAAGAATACACTGCTCAAACAATCATAAATGTGTAGAGGTAAGATAAACACTTCCAAAGGTCCTGAATAACTTCCTCAAAATAGTCAAAAAATGATAATCAGTTCTTTGTTTAGATTATTACAGAGATTTTCAAAAACCTATTGGTTCCTCAAGTAGGCCTACAGCGGCAAACTTCAATGCCAGGAGCACGTGAAGAAGCTATGAAAGCAAAGATACAGACCTTGGAATATAGGAGGGTTCTTCCAAGTTCTAATGAAATAAATTAATGGATATGTAAATCTGGAGGAGAATCCAACTAGGGAGTGTTTTCTTTCATTGACTGAGTTGGTGAATGGCAATAGTGCAACTGTAAGCTTTCATTTGGGAGTGGGTGGATTCAAAAGCCACTGTACTTTTATTTCTGCACCATGCAATACCACCACTGTACCTTAACTCTAGTCGTTTTTGTGATGCTCTTTTTGCAACACTGATATATCTCTTTACATTGTCATGTCAGATTGGTTTCATTCTCATTACCTTCCTACATTGCCACAAGGTTTGTCAGAGGATATTCATTGTCAGAATGTACTGGCTTAATTGTGGGTAAATAGCTGTCATGTCATAAATTTTGTGAAGGTTTGTGAGTATCTATTCAAGAACTGAAAAGGTAACATTCTATTACATGGAGAATTTTGGAATACTCTAAGTTACTTACATGTATCGTATATAATTATCTGCAAGATTAATTAATACTATTATAGATTAATATTCTACATGGCAGGGACCCTGATATTCCAGAAAAAATAATGAAAATGATGGATGAAGAAGAGAGCGGTTCTGACGATGACATGAGCTCTGGAGAAGAAGAGTACCCCGTGGAGATCGATAACGTAGTACTTACAGACGGAAGATGAATGTGTAGATATTTCGGTTCAAAATATTGTTACAAGCAGTGGTTGGGAATCTCTTGTACTTGAACATTCTGAATCCAAACACAAGCGACTTCAGGTGACTTCTCAAGATTTTACTGGTTCCGAATCTGGACATGATAAGAATTTTTTTTTTTCCGGTGCAAAATGCACATATAATAATGGCACCTAAAATGGTCCTTAGAGGTAAAAACAATCACCACTGGTCTGTAAAACCTGCAACCAGATCTACAAGTCGTACGCCAAGCAGGAATATTATCCACTTTGCCCAGACACCAGTTGGGAAAGCTAGGGAAGCAGAAACCCCTGTCGATACACTTTCTTTGTATTGTACCAATGATATGCTAAGAGTAATAGTGCATCATACAAATATATAACTAGCGAAGAAGCGGTCGAGATACAAGACAGAAAAAAAAAATACTCAAGAAAATACTTGTACGATAGAGGTGAAGGCACTGCTGGGAATATTCATTCTAACTGCGGCTCTAAAAAATAATCATTTGGCAGTCCGGGATATATTCAACGCAAACTGATGTGGCTCTAGATATAAAGCTACAAGAGTTCTGAAAGTTTTGAGTTGTTAGTGTCTTCCCTGCTGTTTGATGAGAAAAAAAAACCGTAAGGAAAGTTGAGAAAATTATTATTTCGCACCTATACATGAACTGTGGGAACAATTCTTTCAAAACTGCAGATTATGTTAGAAAACAGGCCTGTTTATAGCTGTAGATGAGCAATTATTAGGTTTTGATGACAGGTGTTCTTCCGGATGTATATCCGCAATAAAACCACTAAGTACAGAATCAAAATTGTAATGGCAGTAGACACAAAAACCAAGAATATGGTCGATGCTTCACCTTATCTAGGCAAATGCCTCTTGGGGAATTCTGCATCAAAGACTTGACCAAGACCCTTTTGTGGATCAAACAAAAATGTAACCGTTGACAACTGGTTTACCTCTTGAATGACAAATTGACATTGCTTGGAACAGTTCACAAAAACAAACCAGATATACCGCCTGAACTACTATCAGTGAAAGACAGGAAGGTCGGAACATCTATGTTTTGCTTCAACAGAGAGAAAACTTTGGTTTCATTCAAATCAAAATCAAATAAGATGGTTTTCTTGCTTTCGACTGTCCATCACCAATCCGCCATCAGTGACAACAAAAATGCCAGTTATGATAGGTGATTACAGTGGAACAAGGTTGGGTGTTGATACTTTCAACCAAATGAGCAACAGTTATTCTTGCAGCTGGAAAACTAGATGGTGGTCTTTGTGCATCTTGTATGGAATGTTGAATGTAGGGTTGCTGAATGCCTCGATAATGTACTGTCATAATATTTCTTATACTTCTGAGTGAAGAACTCACCAGGCCATGGATGTTGATGAGACTGGAAACGCCCAGCTTACAAACACGCCTTTGAGTTGCAATTGATGGAGTACTGAAAGATAGTCCTTCAACATCCCAAAGCAAAAAATCGATTCCAGATGGTAAGAGAACTATTTGTCAAATCTGTTCTGCTATAAAGCAAAGAATGACAACATCATACTGCGGTCAGTACCACTGCGTATACTGCAAGGAACATCGAGCAAATTGCAGCACCAACTGTTACAAATAATGTCTTCTTGAGCAAGACGAAGGAATAAGTAGCAAAGGGACATTCATTTTTATCAGAAAATGTGTTTGTTTACAATATTTTGTCTATTGTTTGTTTATGGCCCTTTTATTTTTGTATTTTTTTCATGTTTCATGTCCAAATTGTCTAATAGAGTGAACAGTATGGTGTAGTATTATATTCATGTCCAGTATTGTTTTCCTTCTGATTAATGAATATTTCAGGAAGAGGATTGTAAACAAAGTGCCTTGTCCTTCAGTTGATAATTGATTTTGTGTTATGTGTGAGTACCATCTTTTAAAATAAAATGAAATGAAATAGAAGGTCATAAATTTTACTAGGGTTTGTGTTTATGTACTATAAAATTAGGGTTTGAGTTGTAGGGTTAATTAAGACTAAATCTACTACCTTCCATGTTCTAGCATTTTCCTCTCCTAGAACTGCCCACAAAAGTCTGTATTAGATAGACTAAAGTTCCCTTTCAGTGAGTATGCATCAATGACAGCTGACAAAATAATCTACAAGACTTAATTAAAATGCAGTATTAAGGGCCAATTTTTCCATCAGATCTGAAGCACCGCTATGAGCAGCAGGATGTGCCCCCTCATATGTTAACCTCTTCAGGAGAAAACTCGAGAAGTATTTCCTCACTAATTGGCCTCTCTAGCCCCTAGTCTGGTGGAAGTTAATTGATGATATATTTTTCCTGTGGTACCATTCAAGTCATATATAGGAAAACAGGAACATTGAAAGGAACAATAACAGAAAAAACACAGTGACAGGTCAGTGTGGAAAAAATAGAAAGGAAAACAAGAAAGACAAGGACTATCTCCACATCTTCATACACTGCCATCTATAGATAGTTTGGCTTTCTCCACATCAGTCACAGTTCTCCTACATCCATTTCTTCTCAGTCCCCCACACAAGCTCTCTTATGCTTCCCAGCTTCTTCAAAAGGGCAGGCTTCAACACTCATTAAGAGGCCATCTTGATAGATCTACTCTCTTGTTGTGGGAAGTGTAGGATACGAAGGAAGATGGATAAACAAAAAGAAAGACAAAAAGATAAAGAATACAGATGGTAAAAAAATAGGAATACAAAAACCATGAACCAGATCTACTGGGACATTATTTCATCTATTCGGGGAATTCTTACTCACCTGTGCTGCGAGCCTGTCTCCCGCCAAGCAATTTGCCGTAATGCGCTTCTCAGCGCCACAAGCTGACCTTCTATGCAGACTACTGAGAGCTTTATCAGCGTAAGGTTCAGTTTAGTCAAGTGTTCACGTGTTTAGTGTGTTGTTCCAATGCCATTTTCATTATGTGAGCTCTGTATATACGTAATACCTTCATAAAGTTTAGGAAATCTTGTGCGAAAACACATGCTGGCCTCATTATGGCAAAGTGCTTGAGAGGAGACAGGCTTGCAGCGCAGGGGACCGGCCGAGTGAGAATCCTCCGAATACATAAAATAATGTCCCTGTACTTGACTCATTCCTGCACCACCTCAACTCTAATTACAGTGTCCATTTCACTTGGCAGAACTCCCCCACTTCTCTCACTTTCCTCAACATTGACCTCCATCTCCATGATGGCAAAATCCATACCTCTGTATACATCAAACCCACCAACCATCAGCAGTTATCTCCATTACAACAGTTTTCACCCATATTACACAAGATGATCTCTAATATTCAACCTTCCCATCTGGGTTAGATGGTTTGTTCAACCCATAAAGTCTGGACCTACCAGAATGACAACCTGAGGAAGGCCTTCACTGCTAGGGTTTACACTACCCAATTTGTTGATTGCCAGTTCATCCAAGCGATGAACTCTTTCCCCAGACTCCCCCAAGCAACCAAACCCAGCCCCTTTCATAACTATATTATTCTGAAAGTACCCACCAAACCTTTATCATTCTCACTCACAATGAACCACACCAATCCCATAACCCATAACCCCTAATGCACCCAGCAGCACTTTTACGAATAGCATTACCAGAAAATCTGTCCGCCTCTATAGCGTAACGGTTAGCACTATTAGCTGCCATTGCTGGGGGCCCGAGTTCAATTCCCGGTACTGCCAGAAATTTAGGAATGGCAGGAGGGCTGGTATGTGGTTAAAACGGTACATGTAGCTCACCTCCATGAAAAGAGCTGCACCACCTGAAGATGAGGACACAAGTTTACATTTTATCAAAAAGTCTTATCCCATACTGGTACTAGGTCATCATATATGAACTTCATCCAACATCAGATACCAGCTTCATTGTAAACTCTGTCCAGATTTCTACATTGGCTTAATTACCAGCACTTTCACTAATCTGGCAAATATACAGTCACCAGAGTACCTGCAAACCTGTAATGTGGATCTTCCTGTCCCCAGTCACATCTGGCACCATGATGTCACTTTTGATGATTTTTTGACAATAACCCCCATCGTACCATCTTCTTGCCCGTAGAGATCCAAAAGTTGGACATCAGCTAGTGTTCAGATCTAGTGAAAAACCAGGCTTTAACATTAGGGTTTTTTTTTTTTTACAATTTGCTTTATGCCATACCAACACAGATAGGTCTTATGGCGACAGTAGGATAGAAAAGGAATAGGAATGGGAAGGAAGCAGCCGTGGGCTTAATTAAGGTACAGCCCCAGCATTTGCCTGGTATGAAAATGGGAAAGCATGGAAAACCATCTTCAGGGCTGCTGACAGTGGGGTTTGAACCCACTCTTCCTGGATGCAAGCTCACAGCTGCGCACCCCTAACTGCACACCCAACTCACCCAGTTTAACGTTAGGTAACTATTACTCTTTTCTCACTTATCTCCCCCACCCTGTTGCCCACCCCTCTTTTTAAACTCACAACAACATCTGCTTGTCAACAGTAATCACCACCATTCTTACGCTATCTTCCACAGACAAAGGTTGCAGTCAAAAATGTTGGTCCCATGTCTTAATTTTGTGTACTCTATTCACACATGCTTCAATAGTAAGTCATTGCTCTCCATCTGTTTCCTATGCATGTAAATATTGAAGTATCTGTTATCAGTGATGAGAAGAGTACAGGAAAAAAATAATTGGGCTCAATTACAGTTGCCTTATAAAAATTTTACTCTAGTACAATTACAATTTGCCATTTACCTGGCAAATAAATTAATTGGTTCTAAAATTCTCATCGCTAATCTTCGATGATTTGTTGGAAGGGAGGGAGTACATCTTTGTATTTACTGATAAGTCGCCCTATAGATTACTTGTAAAAATAACTGTGTTTAATGTTAAGAACATTGTTGGAATGTCTTTCGAAGTACTGGAGAGGTAATGAAGTACCTCATCGAGAACTAGTGAAGCTAGTGGTTCTGCTGTCGTAGAACTGAAAAAGTTATCTTCATAATCATCATCATCATCATCATTATCATCATCATCATCATCATCATCATTTATTTTTTCCTGTTTCTTTTTCCAGCGATGTAAATCAATTACTAGAATGTAATGATTATTAGAACATAATGATAACAATTTTATTTTAAGAAGTAAATTACAAGTAAAAAATTACTAACAATGTAATTGTTACAAGTAATGCAATTATTTTTACTCAATTACTTCACAACTCTGTCTGTTATGATCGCGGCCAACTGGATCCCTTGCTGTGCTCCTTATACCAGCCTTGACAATCGCTTGTGAAGCCCAGCATAAAGCTGTAATTGGAAAGTTTCACCATAATGCCGCTGGAGCACTGGCCTCCTAGTCACTGTCAGGAAACTGTATTCCGCAAATTTCCGCATTTCCAGTTTTATTTATATTGTTTTGCTGTCGTAAATGTTGGCATTGTGTTCGCAATGAAGTGCTTGTTGGCTTGATATTGAGAGCTGATGGTTATGCACTAGTGAGTTTATATTTCTTTGTGCAGTGTGGTGATTATATTTTTTAAAATTGTGTTTACAAATATTGGAATTTGTGACATTATTGTGCGCCTTTTTGTACTCTGAGCAGAAATATTCTGCAAAAAGAACAAATGTAATGAGTGGCTCAAAGTGATTTTGGTGTAACTTTGTCCTATGTGCTAATTCTCTTTTTTTAATGGTGTAGTGATTTGCTTTCCTTTAACTGTGTTTGGAAATATTCGATTATGTATTGCTGTGTGCCTTTTTGAATTTTGAACTTGTCCTCGGACACTCCCGGCACTAAAAGCCATACACCATTTCATTTTTATCATTGGTGCCATGCACTGTCCACAGAATGCATAGAATTATTTTGAAGCAGCACATCTCAAATGAATCAATTCTGAATGAGTCACTCTTGTTTATTGTCCATGTCTCAGCAGCATACCAGCATGTAACAATTGGAAAAATGAGCGAATTGAATAGTCTGAAATTTAGCTACCTAGATATGTGAAAATCTTTCATGTTTGTGAATTTATGCTCTATTGTGTAGACACTATGTGCATTTCGCATACCAGACAATGGAGGTGTCGCGAGAGGAGCAGTACAGCACAATCAAATTCTGTTTTCGTTTAAACCATACAGCCACTGAAACTTATGAAAAGCTGAAGTAAGAGTATGGTGAAGATGCACTACCTCATGCAACAGTGTTTTGGTGGTTCAAGGACTTCAAAGAAGGCCGACTTGTCTGTGTTAAACAAGGTGGGCCTGGTGTTTCGGCTTCTGCTGTGACTGAAGTCAACAAAACACAGCTGCTGTGATTGTCCGTGAGGATCGGTGGAGGAAGCACATTGCAAAGAAATGACCAGAGCTTTCTCGGACTGGGTGGCAACTTCATTATGGCAATGCACGGCCTCACGTCACAAATCAAGTCATGCAGTTTATGGCTTGATTCAACATTACCTGTGTGCCACATCCACCTTTTAGCCCTGATCTTGCACTCTGTGATTGTTTTGTTCCTATTACTAAAGGCAAAGCGTAGGGGCATTCAATTTGAGAACTCTGAAGCAGTGCTCAAGAAAAGTGAGGCGATTCTTAAGGACTGGACAAAGAATGGTCTGCAGCATGTGTTCAAGGACTGGCAGAGATGCTGTAAAATGTGCATTGAAGTAGGAGGGGACTACTTTGAAAAAGATCATGTAAATATTGAAATGGATTAACAAAACCCCTGTGAAAAAAAAAAAAAAAAAATCAGTCTCCAGTCTTTGTTGATCAGCCCTTGTACATTCAGAGAAGACATTTATGAGCAATTTTTATCACTTACAGACATGATTTCTTTTGTTAGAATAAATGTATTAAGAAGTTAATTTTTACTAATTTCCAGATCCTTATGATCAACCCAAATTGGGACAGATGATTTAATCAAATGAATCTCTCTCTCTCTGTCCAGGAGTATTAATTTTAAATCTGTTTTGTAAATAGGGGAATACATACTTTTTGCCATTTCTGAACTAACAATAATAGAAATAAATAGCACTAGACAATTTTACTGAATCAAAGTTAAGATCAGCCAGAGAAGAGGAGCAAGAGCAGGATTGTCAAAGTGTTGATGCGGGCTTCAAGATATACCAGTCAATTCAAACACTTTGGGCAGTAATGCATGTACTGTGGCTGACTTAACTTCTGCAAACATAACTTCCATTATGTAAATATACGAGGGTCATCCAGAAATTAAGTTTCCCTATTTAAAAAAAAATAACATAGTTACATGAGAAACTTTAGTGGCACCCGATACAGCAATGTCGGAGCTATTTTTCGACATAATTACCACCAGAATTGAGATACTAGTCATATCGTGGGAACAACTTTTGTATGCCGATGTCATGAAATTCTGCCACCTGGGAATGGAACCAGTGTGTGACATTCATCTTCAGCTCTTTGTCTGTATGAAAATGCTGACAGCAGGACAGAAATTTCTTGACATGCAAGAAAAGAGATGAAAATCGCTGGAAGCAAGATCAGGGCTGTTCGGTGGATGATCAAACACCTCCCAGCAGAACTCCTGCAGAACAGCTGCTGAGCATCAAGCCGTATATGGGCAAGCAATGCCATGAATCAGCACAAACCTGCACTGGGCATTTCACGCCTCTTGGTTTGAACGGCCTATCACAATTTTTGTGGAAAATTTATCACAGACCGAACCTTGCAAGAGAAGGAATACGAGCTGCCATTTCAAGCCACTGCTGCTGCGCTACTGACACCAGGTGGGACTTGTCCAGCCGGTATGTGATTGCTACATCATAGATCTGTCACGCATGCTCATATTTCTGTTTATATATGTTTACTTTATGAGAAAAGAAATAGCGAAACTTAATTTCTGGATGGCCTAGGTAAATCAACCGTGATGCACTGTATTTTTGTGGAAGTTCCTTGAAATTGTGTCAGTGAAAGCCAGATAGAGAAAATTTGAGACGGCATAATGCTCTTTTTGTACCATGTAGGCCTCCGTAAAGAAGACAGATGGGTGAAAATTACCTATGTGTGTAGAAAACCAAACTCCACCACACAACAGCCCTTGGGTCTTGGCGCACTAAGTGACTTCTGCTCAACCTGAAGGCCTGCAGAGCATGAGGTAATGCATGGTCAGCACCACTAATCCTCTCAGTTGGTATGCTTGGCTTTCTGGACTGGGCTGTTATCTCACTATCAGATAGCTCTTCTGTCATTCTCACATAGGCTAAATGGACTTTGAACCAGCCCTCAGATCTAGGTAAAAATCTATTACCCGGTCAGGAATCAAGCTTGGGTCCTCCAGGCGAAGAGCAGACTTCCTACCCATAGACCATGGGGCTAGCATTACCTGTGTGTACAGCAACATTTTTGAAAATATTTGGCTCTTTTAAAGAAGAACCCTTTCATTTGGCTGACTGAAATGCAATGGGAAAGTTGTCAGCTGAAAAGTGAGGTGGATACAGAAGTAACATTATATATGAAGAAATTCAAGAAAATATTAAGGATGATATTAAGGTATATAAATACAGAGGGCCTCTA